>NC_090319.1:74259502-74565982 GCF_040869045.1 Eurosta solidaginis
GAAAGATAAACAGCGTAACCGTTAAGGACGCTTACCCCCTCCCGCATATAGATGGTATACTAAGCAGGATACCAAAGGCAAAATACATAACTTCACTAGATTTGCGTAGAGCCTTTTGGCAAATCCCCCTGTCCGAGAAATCTAGGGATTATACTTGTTTTACTGTCCCCAACCGTCCGTTGTATCGATACTGTGTAATGCCCTTTGGCTTATGCAACGCCCCTCAAGCACTTTGCCGCTTGATGGATCGCGTCATTCCACCCAAATTAAAAAATCAAGTTTTTGTGTATTTAGACGACCTGCTTATACTGTCCGAAGATTTTGATAGCCATATGTCCGTTCTGTCCGACGTTGCTCACCAGTTAAGAAAAGCTGGACTAACCATTAACGTGGAGAAGAGCAAGTTTTGCATCAGTGAGGTGAAGTATTTGGGATATATTGTGGGTAATGGCACTCTTCGAACCGACCCGGAGAAGATTTCCGCAGTTACCAATTATCCAGTACCCACTACCGTTAAACAAGTTCGGCGATTCCTTGGAATGGCCGGGTGGTACCGTCGGTTCGTAGATAACTTTGCGTCCATTGCCACCCCCTTGACTAACTTATTAAAGAAAAACAAAAATTTCACTTGGAATGATGAAGCCCAGAAGTCGTTTGATACTTTGAAACAGGTATTATGTTCTGCCCCTGTCTTAGCCAGTCCTGACTATACAAAGCCATTCATAATTCAATGTGATGCCTCTAAGCTTGGTGTTGGTGCGGTTTTGGTGCAGCAGAATGAAGAAGGTATCGAAGCCCCAATTGCATATTTCTCCCAAAAACTCAACAAGGCTCAAAGCAATTACAGCGTTACGGAGCTAGAATGCCTTGCAGCTATGCTCAGTTTAAAAAAGTTCAGAGCCTATGTTGAAGGGCAAGATTTTACAATTGTGACTGACCATGCCAGCCTTCAGTGGTTGATGCACCAAAGCGACCTATCCACCCGATTAGCACGATGGTCATTGAAACTTCAAGGTTATCGATTCAAAATAGAGCACAGAAAGGGTTCTTTAAATGTAGTGCCGGATACCTTATCCCGTCAAAATTTCGAAGAAATCAATGAGTTAGAGGTCCGTCCGATAGTTGATATAGAATCGTCCGAGTTCAAGTCCGAAGAGTACAAGAAATTAATAGTTCATATTAAAAACAATCAAAGTAGACTACCAGATCTGCAAATAGTTGATGACCGGGTCTATAAAAGGACCGAATGTCCCAACGGTAACCCGGAGCGGGAGGTATACAATTGGAAACTATGGATCCCGAAAAGCTTGGTTGAGAACGTGATACAGAATGCTCACCGCCCGCCTAACAAATGCCACGGAGGAATAGCAAAAACCTTAGAAAGGCTTCGAATGAACTTTTATTGGCCAAACATGACGGTTGACGTAAAGGACTACATCCGAAGTTGTGAAACCTGCCAAATCACGAAGCCATCAAACGCTACGCTGCGATCCCCTATGTCCGCACAATACACCGTTCAGCGTCCTTTTCAAAAACTCTACGTCGATTTTCTCGGTCCATATCCCCGTTCAAAGCAAGGTAATATCGGAATCTTTATTGTTTTGGATCACTATACCAAATTTCCTCTTTTCAAGCCCGTAAAGAATTTTAATGCTCTTGGGATATGCGATTTTCTTCGGGAAAGTGTGTTTGCTGTTTTCGGAACACCCGAAATAATTTTAAGTGATAACGGGAAACAATTCAAGTCATCCCAGTTCAATAATTTGCTTGCTGAACGGGGTATCAAACATGTCTACACTGCCTTATACAGTCCTCAAGCGAATGCCAGCGAGCGGGTTAATCGGTCCATAATTGCAGGAATAAGGGCTTACTTAAAAGATGACCAGGCTCTGTGGGACAAACACTTGCCAAGCATTGCCGAGGCATTGAGGAGTTCTGTTCACCAGTCCATAGGTTGTACCCCTTACTATGCTCTTTTCGGTCAGCAGATGCCGGCTCATGGTGACGAGTATCCGCTTTTTCGAAAATTGGGGTCCCTCGAAGGTCTCGTCGTAGATAGATTAGACAAACTGGCGTTAATACGGCAGTCTATAGGTGAAAATATTAAAAAAGCGTTCGAATCGTCAGCAAAAAGATATAACTTGCGAAGTTCTGCAGAAAAATTTAAGGTTGGAGACTCGGTCTATAGACGAAATTTTGTGCTGAGTGACGCCTCAAAGAAATTTTGTGCCAAGTTTGCCCCTAAGTTCGTAAAAGCAACCGTTGTTGCACAAACTGGCAATTGTTTATATGAATTGCAAGACGTAGATACAGGCAAACGAGCTATTTATAACCAAAAGGACATCCAAAAAGACAGAGGAAAGATACCAACCGCACCAACACTCTAGGTGGGGGGGTATATGTACCCTGGGTACATGAACACTTCAGCACCAACCATACTTTCCATCTTTTCATTAAAATTTTTTTTTTCTTTTTATGCTTTTGATTTTTCTTGTTACAAGTTTCATGACTCTGTAACACTCTGTATTATCTAACACTAGTCTAAACTCAACTTCCGTCCGTCTGTCAATGCTTGCATATGATTTTTGATAACAAAATACATATATCGATAATCAAGACGTCAATGATAACCATATGGGTCTTGAGCGATTTCCGGAGCTCAGCTCTTTCTTTTCCTGAGGAACTACCGTGCGGTAAACATCTGGTGTAGAAATTTAAGTCCGGGTCGAGTGTTCAATTTTAAGTTAAACCTAGCAAGGCGCCTAAATTCGCGAGTGTTTTCGTAGGACGTTACCCACGGTAGATCGAACATACCAACACAAAATCATCAATTCCTGCAAAAGATCCGGCCCAGAAATTAGGTAAGAACGCAGTGACATCCTATAACATAGTGTCCGTGTAGTTTAGTGCTGACGGGTAGTGTTAGTATTTTAAACAACGAATGGGAATTAAAATTCGGTACCCTTGCAGACAAATACCTACTGCGCATACACTGGAGAAGATTAGCGAGCGGAACGCTGGAAGACGGGTGCAGGAGCCCCCATCGAGTTGCATGCGGCTAACCCCTCAAAACCCGATCCAATTAGGCGCTTAAAATACATCAAGTTATATAGTCGCAAATTATGAAACCCAATCATACATAAAATAATCAATTTACTTTAACTCCCATAGTTCAATATTATTCTAGCGATGCGTGGTCGCTAGAAAAGAAACTAGGACAGTAAATAGATTTAAAACCGCATATGCATCTAGAAAGATGGTTAGCATGCCGATCTAAAATGATCCTAACCTAATTTAATTTAGTAATACCTACCTTTGAACCTAAGGTCTGAGTTCCCTTGTGTAAAGCTAGCTAAAAAGACCTATTAGTTTGTAACTATGTTGCTGCATGTTAATTACACATGTGGATAGGTATAACCATATATTTATCAAAAAAAAAAAAAACAAAGGAAAAAACGAATTTAAAATTTTACTTAAGCTGAAATGAATTTGAAATTAAATATACGGTTAATACATTAGTTTACTACTTACCCTTAAGATATACCAAGTATCTTCATACTTCCAGTTAAGCTACTCTTTATACTTACCTTCAACCTAGATCTCAAATTTGCCGTCGGATATTTAATTTGATTAAGAACATTTTTTCTTATATGCAAATATGTTAAACAACCTGTTATTAACAGAATTATTCTATGTACGTTTACTTAGAATACCATATGATCGCTGCTAAAACTGACCTAGTTCCACAAAATGTCATAACTTTTCATTCCATTTACCCACTTTCTGTTTACTTTTTCGAGAGAAACCCGAAAGGCACCTTAAACATACTAAAACTCTTACTTTAACAAAGGTTTGGAAATTCTCTTAGAATCTCTCAGTTTTTCATTTGTTTGCGCTCATGCCGGCGGCGATTAATCTTTGATACTTTTTAAGCGACCTTCGCACACCAGTCATACAATGCATGGCCTAAAAATAGCCCCAGCCGGTTTTTAAGATTAATTATATCGCAGGTTTTTTTTTGTTGATTGGATGAAATCTTCCCTATCCCTAACGATTCTTCCATAGGGTTAAGCTTACGATCGCGTACCAGCCGCTTCATACAAAGCAAGGAAGGCCTTCTTCGCTTCGTGGGACAGCGTTGGACTAAGCAAATGGGTACATAACGACAAAAGCATGTAAGTGAATTTAAGTCATTTTGTCCACCAACTATTTTAGCATAACCAGAGAAGGAGGTGCTTAGTTACACATGTACTTACATACATATTAGTTATGTATGTACGTAGATGCATTATATTTTTGTTTTTTTTTTGCGTGCGCCAAATTGCACATAAGTTCATACATATCTATATATGCACGTCAACTTAGTTTTTTTTTTGTATCATTAATTTCTATCTTTGAATGGATTGCTGAGATCTCTGCTTAGCAAACCAAAGGGAGTTAGAGTGGGTTTTTCTTCCCTCTCTATTATTTTTTTTCTGAATAAGCCACAAGTCTACGAGAATGGCAAGGTCGTTAGCCTATGGAATACCTTATGTATGTATGGTTGAGGTAGGTTGGTTTTGGTCAGCTGATTGATACCCCCAAACAAATAAATGTTAGTACTTTAGGATTAATTGTAATCTTAGTGTTAGCATTATACCTATTTTGAAGCTTCTATTAGAATATAAGAAGAATGAATTGAGCTTTAATAAATATTTGTAATTATGGAATTTTAAACTTAATTGCGTTGGTCTGATTCCATAGTTAGTGTGGGTGGATTTATTGGGGCTTTATTAACAGCTTTAAAGCCATGGTAGGGTGGGTTGAGAGCAGCCGCCAAAGTAAGATACGCGCTGCTAGGTATGGGGTTTTCCAGGCATAATTGGTGGTACTCAGGCTTTCCGGTAGCTTTCGTTAGTGTGCAAATTAAATTTCGTGTTATGCCCCCAAGCTGAAGGATGATGGCTTGGTTCAGTAAAGGTGTTTCGAACCCTCCCCAGGCTGAAGCTCCCGTACTAACGCCAGTGCACACACCACTTTTACTAACATGCTAAGCAAGCCCATCTTAAGTAAGAGGCTGAAGGGGCTCGTAACAGTATATTTAAAATTTTAGAATCAATTGAGCGGCCTTACGGACGCTAAACCATTAGCAAAAACGAAAGTTTTTGCTTAGGATTTTTTTTTTCTTTTAGTAGGAAATAAAACTAATTAAATTTTTTTTTTATTGAACAAATTTCCTTTGAAATATTGAAAATCTGTACTATTTAACAAAAAAAAAAAAAACAAAAAAAAAAAAATAAATATTATAAAGTATGTAAAAACAATTTCTTTTAAACAAAAAAATAATATAAAAATTTACTCAGTTAAAATTTAAAAAATAAAATTTTTTATAGAAAAAGAAAAGTAAATTGGAATATTTAGGACACTTCTAAAACCTCTAGAGAAATCCCATAGAACATTTTAATAAAATTTAAAAATTTAAACTACTCTGTCCATTACTATTAAAATGCAAAGAAACCCCTCAGATCTTCCTCTCTATTGGTGGGATGAAAATAATACCCGGCACACTAGGGACCTACCCAAAGAACTAGAAGGTTTAAAGAAATTGTGGAAGATAATAGGTATGGAACGGGAACCCACAATTGAGGACATTATAAACCCCACTACCAGGGTGGAAGAAATAATGCGAATGATGAGGAAAGTGTTTCCCAACGATGCCAAATGCTAAGTAGCATCAAAAAAAAAAAAATTAGAAAAAAAGATTGAAGCCCAATGTGGCGTAGAAAAAAAATTTTTTTTTTACATTAAAATTAAACAAATTTTTCCAACAAAATTTTTCTTAAACTTTTATGCCAACTAAATAAGGAAAAATAATAAATAGAATGCATAAAATAAAGAATACAATCAAACATTTTTTTTTTCAACTCTCATAAAAGCAGAGGAAAATTTCAAGATGCCTTGGTGGACAAAAATAGCCCAAGTCATTATGGTAGCCATAGCTGGCTATGAAGTAGGAAAAGAAATCTCTGAAACAAGAGATAACAAAATAATCAAGTACGAGTCATCAACTAGGGTAGATACAGAAAGTACTCCGAACATCCCGGATGTTTGGTTAGCAATTATAGGTTGCGTATTCATGCTATTGATCATCACAATAGCCATGATCCTCAAAAACTATATGAAGCACAAATTTAGGCAGGTAAAACCCGCCACAACTCGTATCTAACCCATTACCAGTACCAAACCAAAACTGAGGAAGAGCGATAAATTCAAACCCAAAAATGTCACCATCGACAGTAAAGGCAACCCTGCCTAAAGCGAACAGCAAATCAAAAAAAAATTAGCATAATTCCTTTGATGGCTCCTGACAAAAATAGTCATGAAGCAATAGGAAATTTTAGGACAGTGGAAATAGGCAAAAACTAAGAAACTTTTAAAACCAGCCCATAAAAAAAAAAAATGATGAAGAATAGTCACAAAGAGAACCTATAAAAATATAAGTGAAGCGCTATACAAATTTGCAATAAGACATGTCGCGCTCATTTTCATCTTAGGATAGTAAAATGGTAGCGTAGGAAATACAAGAAACCTGATTGTAGATGATAAAATTGACTTAGGACAATTACTTATCAGGCTGTACACACGTTGTACAAATGCCGCCAATACAGGATTTGGTATTTATATGAAAAACACAGTTGCCCTCATGGACAAATTGGTGAAAAATGATTAATTACTGGAGTAGGCAAATTTAAAATAACAAAAGTAGGTACCCAAATTCTCTAAGATCAAACAATTGCACAAACCCAAAAAGGTTGTGAAAGTGACAAATCCCGGTATAAAAATAATTCTTCATAAAAGTCATGACGATTCTGTCTTGGTGGCCGCCGCAGATCTCGCATGACAAATAAGATCAAAGAAATAGCTGGAAAATATGAATCCATATAAAAAGAACATTAAAGATACGAAATTTTTTTTTGCACCCACTGTACCTTCCACTTATCCATTAATAGAACTACTATCAATACATAGCTACCCCGCTCTTCCATCAGCAACCCCTCTATCATCTATGTAATTATTACAAATTTACCTTATTATGAATGAAAAATATCAAAAAAAAAAAAAAAAAGAGAAATCTTTTCCTTGAATAATATGCGGAATTAGTTTGATAAAATAAAATAAATACATTCATTTATTGCCTAGGTCTTATAAGGTCATATTTTTTAAGAAAATAGTTCACTTTAACCCCAATAGATTAGAAAATATTAATAGCATGGTTTCTTCTTCTTTAACTTTAGGTAGATAAATAATAAAAATTATTTCGATAGGAAAATGATTTGCATAAGTTAATAAGTAATGGTAGAATAAATAATGGTAGAAACTATAAAACTAATTTAGAAACTAATAAATAAATATTCCAATTCACTTGATTTGTAAGAACATGACGATTTTTAAGAGAGTCGACGCTCTTCAGGACCGGCTGTACAAAACAATTGTATAAAATTTTAATATAAACAAAATAATTAAAATAGGTAAGATTTAAAAAATTTCTACATCTAAAAATCTAGAATTTTGAAAAAAATGGACTTATACAAAAAAAAAAATATATATATATATACGTAAAAAGTAAACAATAATTATAACAATAAAAATAGCAAGGTCAACAGATCAAACGCAAAGCAAACAACCTCTTTCACTACAACAATAAAATATCAAAATCATTGAAAACATGACAAAGAGTCTCATACAATTGGTCACAAAACAATTGTATAAAACTCTTTTTCTAAGGCGGATGGTGTAGCATTATACGTCATACCCACTGTAAGGTACCATTATACCTCACAACGACTGTAACACACTTGCGGTATTACGCTGTATAAATTCCAAATATATTTTAGTAATAATCATATTACAATATTTTTCCCAACATAAATTATTGAACTAACCCAGACGATATGGAATGCCGAACATGAGACCTATATCCATTCACAGCTAATCAATTATACATATAAACATACAACCCATTGTAATTATACATGCTAACATACAAGCCTCTTTTGGGAAAATACCGAAACACTCAAGCTGATCTGCTGACGCTGCTAAATGTACAAAACTACATGGATGGAGTTATGCATACAAAAATACATGTATACAAAGACCGTATACAAACAGACATGTATGCATTCTCCATTCCCTATGTACTTATTTTTAGTTATTAGTATTTAGATATTTATTAATGTATAGGTTAAGCAAATTAGTATAAAAGACAAGAATTTATTCAATAAAGTGAAGATTTAAGTCGCAACCTTTAACTTGCAACGTCTTCTTATTCCATCAAACTTTTCACTAGTTGTGTTGCTGAGACTTGTTGGTTTGTCTTGTTGCTAGGGCCTTTTGTGACTGGCTCTTGTGTTAATGCTGCGCTAAATATGTTGTGGGTCGTTTTGTGTGGGCCAAATTATTGATGTTTTATTTGGTCCTCACAAACTTTAGAAAAAACTTTGTAAAATGGGTCTGACACCTACCATATTAAGTAGAATAAAATTAAAAAGTTCTGCAGGGCGAAATCAAAAGCCCTTGGAATCTTGGCAGGAATACTGTTCGTGGAATTACATATATAAATAAATTAGCGGTACCCGACAGATGATTTTCTGGGTCACCCCTGGTCCACCTTTATGGCGATATCTCCAAAAGGCGTCCACCCATAGAACTAAGGGCCACTCTCTTTTAAAACCCTCATTAATACCCTTAGTTTGATTCCCATATCGTACAAACACATTCTAGAGTCACCCCTGGTCCACCTTTATGGCGATATCTCGAAAAGGCGTCCACCTATAGAACTAAGGCCCACTCCCTTTTAAAACACCCATTAACACTTTCCATTTGATACCCATATCGTACAAACACATTCTAGAGTCACCCCTGGTATACCTTTATGGCGATATCCCGAAATGGCGTCCACCTAGGTTCATTTTGCCAAATGGTGATTTTCCGTTATTTTGTCTCCAAAGCTCTCAGCTGAGTGTGTAATGTTCGGTTACAGCCTTCTTTACTTGTTTAATCGCAGTTCATTGCACATTATATCAATTTAAAAAAAAAAAAAAAAAAAAAGTTGCTGATCAAGCAATAAAAAATTTTTCTAAGATCCAGCCATAGAAATCCTGCAAATTTGGCAAGGAGCAAAGGATAAACAACACAGTTATTAATCCTGCAAAAAATGGTAACACAGAAGGAGCAAAAGGAGCAAAGGGTAAACAACACAGTTATTAAAAATCCTGCAAAAATTGGGAACACAGAAGGAGCAAAAGGGAGCAAAGGAAATTATGATCGACAACCTAATAAAATGCATTAACAATCAACGCGAGAAGTTTCGACAACAATATGCACATCTTTTAAAACGCATAAACCTGAGCAATCTGATACAACTAACAGCATAAACTGGAGAGCGGACATAAAACAATAAAATCAGCACTGGCAGCGTAGATATGAAACATTGATAACCAGCAAAATACTAAATGGCAGCAATTTAGACTAAAGTAGGTATACAATTTATAACGTTAAGTATATTTAAAATTTTAGAATCAATTGAGCGGCCTTACGGACGCTAAAGCATTAGCAAAAACGAAAGTTTTTGCTTAGGATTTTTTTTTCTTTTAGTAGGAAATAAAACTAATTAAAATTTTTTTTTATTGAACAAATTTCCTTTGAAATATTGAAAATCTGTACTATTTAACAAAAAAAAAAAAAACAAAAAAAAAAATAAATATTATAAAGTATGTACAAACAATTTCTTTTAAACAAAAAATATAATATAAAAATTTACTCAGTTAAAATTTAAAAAATAAAATTTTTTATAGAAAAAGAAAAGTAAATTGGAATATTTAGGACACTTCTAAAACCTCTAGAGAATTCCCATAGAACATTTTAATAAAATTTAAAAATTTAAACTACTCTGTCCATTACTATTAAAATGCAAAGAAATTCCTCAGATCTTCCTCTCTATTGGTGGGATGAAAATACCCGACACACTAGGGACCTACCCAAAGAACTAGAAGGTTTAAAGAAATTGTGGAAGATAATAGGTATGGAACGGGAACCAACAATTGAGGACATTATAAACCCCACTACCAGGGTGGAAGAAATAATGCGAATGATGAGGAAAGTGTTTCCCAACGATGCCAAATGCTAAGTAGCATAAAAAAAAAAAAATCGTTTTCAACCTAAAAATTAGAAAAAAAGATTGAAGCCCAATGTGGCGTAGAAAAAAAAAATTTTTTTTACATTAAAATTAAACAAATTTTTCCAACAAAATTTTTCTTAAACTTTTATGCCAACTAAATAAGGAAAAATAATAAATAGAATGCATAAAATGAAGATACGAAATTTTTTTTTGCACCCACTGTACCTTCCACTTATCCATTAATAGAACTACTATCAATACATAGCTACCCCGCTCTTCCATCAGCAACCCCTCTATCATCTATGTAATTATTACAAATTTACCTTATTATGAATGAAAAATATCAAAAAAAAAAAAAAGAGAAATCTTTTCCTTGAATAATATGCGGAATTAGTTTGATAAAATAAAATAAATACATTCATTTATTGCCTAGGTCTTATAAGGTCATATTTTTTAAGAAAATAGTTCACTTTAACCCCAATAGATTAGAAAATATTAATAGCATGGTTTCTTCTTCTTTAACTTTAGGTAGATAAATAATAAAAAATATTTCGATAGGAAAATGATTTGCATAAGTTAATAAGTAATGGTAGAATAAATAATGGTAGAAACTATAAAACTAATTTAGAAACTAATAAATAAATATTCCAATTCACTTGATTTGTAAGAACATGACGATTTTTAAGAGAGTCGACGCTCTTCAGGACCGGCTGTACAAAACAATTGTATAAAATTTTAATATAAACAAAATAATTAAAATAGGTAAGATTTAAAAAATTTCTACATCTAAAAATCTAGAATTTTGAAAAAAATGGACTTATACAAAAAAAAAAAAATATATATATATACGTAAAAAGTAAACAATAATTATAACAATAAAAATAGCAAGGTCAACAGATCAAACGCAAAGCAAACAACCTCTTTCACTACAACAATAAAATATCAAAATCATTGAAAACATGACAAAGAGTCTCATACAATTGGTCACAAAACAATTGTATAAAACTCTTTTTCTAAGGCGGATGGTGTAGCATTATACGTCATACCCACTGTAAGGTACCATTATACCTCACAACGACTGTAACACACTTGCGGTATTACGCTGTATAAATTCCAAATATATTTTAGTAATAATCATATTACAATATTTTTCCCAACATAAATTATTGAACTAACCCAGACGATATGGAATGCCGAACATGAGACCTATATCCATTCACAGCTAATCAATTATACATATAAACATACAACCCATTGTAATTATACATACTAACATACAAGCCTCTTTTGGGAAAATACCGAAACACTCAAACTGATCTGCTGACGCTGCTAAATGTACAAAACTACATGGATGGAGTTATGCATACAAAAATACATGTATACAAAGACCGTATACAAACAGACATGTATGCATTCTCCATTCCCTATGTACTTATTTTTAGTTATTAGTATTTAGATATTTATTAATGTATAGGTTAAGCAAATTAGTATAAAAGACAAGAATTTATTCAATAAAGTGAAGATTTAAGTCGCAACCTTTAACTTGCAACGTCTTCTTATTCCATCAAACTTTTCACTAGTTGTGTTGCTGAGACTTGTTGGTTTGTCTTGTTGCTAGGGCCTTTTGTGACTGGCTCTTGTGTTAATGCTGCGCTAAATATGTTGTGGGTCGTTTTGTGTGGGCCAAATTAATGATGTTTTATTTGGTCCTCACAAACTTTAGAAAAAACTTTGTAAAATGGGTCTGACACCTACCATATTAAGTAGAATAAAATTAAAAAGTTCTGCAGGGCGAAATCAAAAGCCCTTGGAATCTTGGCAGGAATACTGTTCGTGGAATTGCATATATAAATAAATTAGCGGTACCCGACAGATGATTTTCTGGGTCACCCCTGGTCCACCTTTATGGCGATATCTCGAAAAGGCGTCCACCTATAGAACTAAGGCCCACTCCCTTTTAAAACACCCATTAACACTTTCCATTTGATACCCATATCGTACAAACACATTCTAGAGTCACCCCTGGTATACCTTTATGGCGATATCCCGAAATGGCGTCCACCTAGGTTCATTTTGCCAAATGGTGATTTTCCGTTATTTTGTCTCCAAAGCTCTCAGCTGAGTGTGTAATGTTCGGTTACAGCCTTCTTTACTTGTTTAATCGCAGTTCATTGCACATTATAAAGCTACTAGCGGCACCCCGGTATGCTTCGCTACACCAATAGAAATATTGGAAAAAGAATAAAATATCATAGAATTTTTTTAATCTTCATTTCAATTCTTAATCCAAAACATTTGGATACACTACATTTTTCGTTTTTCCATCTGGGATATAAACAAACAATTTGGAATGCCTACTCTGGAACAGGCAGCGTACAGCTGTCCATGCGAAAAGCACGGTTCCTCCAAATTCAATCCGCAAACTTGAAGCGTCCTTGCGCCTTGTTGACTGACATAGCAAATGACAGGCGCACTGGAAATTGCAAACGCTTGAATTCAAATGGCAAGTCTGTTGGTATCAGTGGGATTCGCGGTATAAGCACAATTTCACCTTTCGCTTTGCCGGTCAGTATTGTTGCTTCAATTAAATTCGTCATCAACTTTTTTACATTCAGTATTGTTCCATTACAAAATTTTGGTGCATTTAAATTCCGTAATAAAATAACTGATGAGCCGACTTTCAAATTTAAACAATGCGGTGGCACACCAGACGGTTCCAATGAATTCAAAAATTAAACTGGATAAATCACTGCGTCATCTTGATTCATTGCGCTCTCCACTGACTTGTGTGTTGCCAACACACCTGGCAATTTTTTCAGAATGTGATGATTGATTCCATTGACATGTACATTTCTTTGTGCCGGTATTGCGCGTTCTCTTAACTAATCGTTATTGAAGTAATTTTGAACAATATTTGGAAACACTCGTTCAATTAATTCTTCTTTTGATTGGATAATTGTACAAAAATTAATGTAATCAAATCATTTGTTTTGTCGATTGGAATTTTGGCATTTCCGATCTCTAACAATTGCTTCGAGAACTGCTCTGCAGACTGATCATTGTGCAACTGAATACGCATGTTTATATGTAATTTTAATTTCTTTACGTATCGCCACATAAGGGAAGACTTCAAACATGCATTGACCTCATCTACCGGTGTTGATCGTGGAATAACGGGCAATGTTTGTCGAAAGTCACCCGACAATAAAATAAAGGACCAGCAGAAAGCCTTCGGTTTCCACGTAAATCTTGCATCGTTCGATTTAATGCTTCGAATGATTTTTTGTTTGCCATTCATACACTCATCCCATAGAATGACCGCTGCTTGTTGCAAAACTTTTGCCATCGCTGAATTTTTGGATATGTTACAGGTTGGAGTTTCAACCACCTGTATATTCAATGGCAATTTTAAAGCTAAATGAGCTGTTCGTCCTCCATCCAATAAAGTTGCAGCAATTCCAGAAGAAGCGAGTGCCAAAGCAATTTTCTGTTGCGATCGAATAGTTGCTAAAATCAATGAAATCACAAATGTTTTTCCGGTGCCGCCAGGTGCATCCAAAAAATATAATCCACTAGTGTTATCAGAAACAGCTTGCCTGATTTTGTCATATATCTCCTTTTGTTGATTGTTTAATTTGGTGATATTGGATTGAACAAATGTACGTAAATCGTTACAATCGAATTGTTGTTCACGCTGCAACTCGCGATCAAATAAATCATGCATTGGACGATTTGGTGAAATCAAATCTAACTGCCCCAATGCTTTATTGGCAATCGCAAGACACATATCTTCAATTATTATCAAAGCTTCATTGTACATTTCCAATGTAATCAGCAAATCAGGATCCATTGCTCTACGACGCATCCGAAGTAAAATATCTTCAGTCATGTAATCTTTATATTTATTCCACAATTCAATTGGATTCGATGGCATGCATATTGATATTATAATCGAATAATAGCATTCGTATTTGCTGTGGATGAGATGAAATCGATGCATCATGAAGTGTTGCGTCCCAATGAGTGTCATCTTCTAACAAATGCAAGAGCTGACAAGCTTCGCGATAAGTCTGACAAAAATGACCGTAAACTGTTCTTAAATCCTGAAATGATTTTGGTCCTCGAACATTTACCAACAACATTCGCAAATAGAAACATTCAGCATTGTTGGGATGTACCGTATACATGTGCCCAAGGCATCTGTTTGGAAAATACCTGGATGACCATCAACTGGTGTTCCTTGTTTACGCCGTTGAAATTTTTTCGATAACGCATTCCAGGTGTAATATTGCGGTATATCAACATATATCAAATTTCTGGCAAATGTGTCGCTTTCACACAATTAAAAAAAAGCAATTAAAGTAGTTGCTGGTGGTTGTGCTGCTCTCTACTGTACTTTCTCAGTAGTGAAATAAACTCGTTGACCATTCTCCAGATGAACTGCCAAATGGACAACAACAGGATGTCTTTCATGCAAAGGAAACGAAAAGATACGCCAAACTGCTTCATTACTGCTTATGTATCGCCCCATGTGATATTGAGTGATTTCATCATTTCTATTTTCACCATCTACTCTAAAAACAGCCATATCACTTCCTTTATTCACATATTTACAAATATATTTGATAGACTTTACTGAGTTACAGTACTCAACATTTATGTGAGCCTGAAACACTTTTGACAGTAGCGGTGAATATGGCACGACCCAACGATTGTCAACTTCGATGTCTTGATTGCGCACTCTTATTATCGCCGTTTTACCATCATTTTCAAATGATTGACGTCGATACAATGGATATCCGTCATTGCCTGTTATGGTATCGGAAATTAATGCTCTCGGATACCGCTTTGAACATTTCCCATCTATCATACATGGTGAATTTGGACCGTGTATCATGTTTTTTGTTACCACTTCAAATAATTCTGGATCGATGGTTTGATCTGATATTTTGGTTGATATGACGCTATCAATCTCGTCCGGTGTTATTTTACGTACCAGCCATATCAATATGTGTGCGTGTGGCAAATCTCTTTTTTGCTATTAAATCGAGTACATCCAACACTGTACCTTTCAAAAAACGCTTAATTTCACAATTAAATCCATCAGTGCCTTCAATTTTTGTCGGAATACACGTGCTGTAACATCGGGTCGATCTGTTGGTGACTGACCGTCGAACAAATTATTTTTTATATCGTTCCATATCTGATTACAGGTAAAAGTGATGAAAAGATTTGGTCGGCCGTATTTTCGGAAATATGACATAGCATCTTGTGCATATAGTGATATAATGAGTATATGTACATACATAAGCAGCATGTGTACATAAGTACACATATATATATTTATACATATATTTAAGTTTTTATGAAAGTAAGAGAGAAAATAAGAACAGAGCGAATGAACTTTAGAGAGCATTCATTTAACTTTCCATTTAGTTTTAGTTACGGTTATTTATTATTAAGAGAGCGTAATTTAAGTTTTAAGTATAACTTGTGTAGAGAATGATTTGAAATAAAGTTTCAGTTTTGGAGAATACATCAAAGACGCGTGTTTGATTCCCAAATCTGACTGGCGACGAGGAAAAAGAAAATTTTATTCGTTAAGAAAAATTTAAGCTATGTTTTGTTATTACTGTATGTAATAGTGTTTAGAGCAAAACTGTCGGAAAAATAAAACAAAAATAAAAACTAAAACCAAATTTTACGAAACTATTGTGAATAATGAAGGAACATACATAGTTATAAAAAAAAAAAAAAAAAAAAGTACCGTTTAAAAAAAAAAAAAAAGAAAAAAAAAAACCTTATAAACTTGTGCCTGGCATACTGCCAGTAAAATACTAAATTGAACAAAAACTTTGAATTTAAATTAACATTTGTGCAAAAAAATAACGAAATTTAAATATTGAAAAGCTAAAGTGATAAAAAAAAAAAAAAGTGTAATTTAAAATCCAATGGAAAACCCTTTAAAATTTGTGCTTCGCATACTGCCATTAACAAACTAAATCGGACAGAAACTTTGAATTTAAATAAACATTTATACGAAAAGTATAGACATTTATATATACGTAATTGAAAAACTAAGCTGTGAATAACGGAACTATTATAACATGATAATAGATAACGCCACCGAGGCCAAACGGAATATATAACAGTTCTCAAGACTAATAACCGGATTGAAATTACCCCAATACATCAAAAAAAAAACACAAAAAAAAAACAACAGAAGAGATTCAAAGTATAAACGCAGAAAGAGAGCAAGCAGTAACAACAAGAACTCAATATAATTCGTACATCCAAGCAGGTAGAAGTGGGAGTAGCGGGCGCAATAGTTGCAGGCAGAGAATCATCAGCATCAGTTAGCACAAGATCGTGCGCTTGACGTTGACGCCAATTATTTAAAATCCACCATCGAACAAATTTAAAGAAAAATTACATATGTACATATGTACTTAGTTATGCCATGTATACATGTATGTAGGTACGTACATATAGTTTTTTATTGTTGATAATAGATTTTTATACGAGGTATCGTTAGCTGCTTTAGTGCATAATAGCACATAATCTTTATTTTTTTGTTGTTTGTTTTCTTTTGATCACATCAAACATAAATACTCAATTATGGATGCCTTACAAATAAGTAGATTTAATCTAGTTTTAACTTGTATAAAAAATATTGAAAATTTTGACGGAAATGATTCCAATCAGTTACCAGATTTCATTCAACAAGTCAACGATATTATGGCTTCTGTTTTAGAATTCGAAGCGAACAATGTAAAAATACTTTTTGGTTACATAAAGAACAAATGCATAGGGAAGACTAGGGAAGCAATCCATAGACATCCTAATGTAAACACTTGGGAGATTTTAAAAGATATACTCATAAAGAATTTTGGTGAAAAGGAAAACAGTAATGACTTAATGGACAACTTAAAAACGTGTAGATTGCAAGGTACCATTGAAAGTTATTACTATCAGTTAAATAAACTAGCTAACAAAATTCACAACAGGAATTTAACTCATGGTGAAAATACTTATTCAACGGAAGAAATAAATAGAATTGCACTTAAAACGTTTAGAGACCACTTACCAGAACCTACCCGTACAATGATTTTTTCAAGAAACCCTCAAAAGTTAGAAGATGCTTTTAAAATTATATTAGATGCTAGACATCAAAATTATACGCAATTTGGACCTGCTAAACAAGACTATTTGCATACAAAACCAAGAGTTAATTTTAGCAATGATAACAAAAATTATAAATATCCGGTTACAAATTATCAATATGATACAAACAACTTCAACTACGACACACAAACTGTTAACCACAATATTGACAAACCTACATCGCCGTATTATAATGCCGGAAATGCTCATTTTACTCCGCCCCCACCTCCGCAAGTTTTAAACAATCCTAGGAATAATAACCAACAATATTATAATACTCAATATGGTAATAATTTTGGTAGTTCAACAAACCAAACTCGTAGAACAAATGTTTCAGGAGCGACAATTAGAAGTCAACAACGATTAGGTAGCAGGGCTTATCATCCCGAAATTAGGCAATATATTCCGGCCACAAATACCCAACAAGTTGAGCCAATGGAAATAGGAAATTCTAGTGTAAATTTTCCCATTTCCGGCGAACACAACTACCCTACGTAGTGATAAAAACCCCTTTAAAAAAACTAAAATTCATAATTGATACTGGAGCTGAGTTTAGCTTAATTAACCCTGGGATTTGTCACCCTGATTTTAAGCAGGATGTACATGTAACTGCACGAGCTCTTGGAACGCAAACTTTAATCAAAAAGCTTTGTAAGTTTCCTTTGTTTAAAGAATTTAATTTGAAAAATTATTTTTGCGAATTTTTAGAATGTAAGTTTAATGAAAAATTTGATGGAATAATAGGAAATAATATTTTAAGGGATTTAAACTCCGTTATAGACCTTCCTAATAGACAATTTATTACAAAAAATGCGGTTATAACTATATATTATTCCGAAGAAGAGGAATTGTATGATGAGAAAGCATACAAGCCAAATTTCTGTGAAATATTCAACTGTGAAATCGAAAAGCATAATATAGCCTCGACAATAAAAACAAATCATTTGCAAGCATTCGAAAAAGAAAAGTTGCTGAAAATTATTTACAGGTATAAGAACGTTTTCTATAAAAAAGATGATAATCTAACTTTTACCAATGAAATAAAACATAGAATTATAACCAAAAATGATCTGCCAATATATTCTAAGATATACAGATATCCAGAAGTGCATAAAGCAGAAGTAAATAAACAAATAGAAAATATGTTGAAACAAGGCATCATTAGACATTCAAACAGTCCATATAATAGCCCCATATGGGTCGTTCCCAAAAAGTTAGACAGTTCTTTAACACAAAGTTGGCGAATAGTTATAGACTACCGTAAGCTTAATGAAATAACTATTGAAGATCGATTTCCTATACCAAATATAGAGGATATATTTGACAAATTAGGAAAATGTCAGTATTTCACGACACTAGACTTGGCCAAGGGGTTCCACCAGGTCGAAATGCATTCAGACGATATTTCGAAAACAGCATTTTCTACGGCTAATGGCCATTATGAGTTCCTTCGTATGCCATTTGGACTCCGAAATGCTCCAGCGACATTTCAAAGGATGATTAACAATGTATTGAAGGAATACATTGGCTCAATCTGCCTAGTATATTTAGACGATGTGCTTGTTTTCTCTACAAGCATCGAAGAACATTTCGAAGCCATAGAAAAAATTCTTAGAAGATTAAGCGAAGCCAACCTTAAAGTACAAGTAGATAAATGTACTTTTCTTGCGAAAGAAACGGAGTTTCTGGGCCACATTATTACTTCGGATGGTATTAGACCGAACCCAGAAAAATGTAAAACAATAGACAAAATTGCATTGCCCCAAACTCAAAAGGAAATTAAGTCGTTTTTAGGCATTACAGGATTTTATAGGCGGTTTATCAAGGATTACTCCAAAATAGCTCACCACATGGTAAAATACTTAAAAAAAGGAGCAAAAGTGAATATAAATGATAAAGATTATCAAGAAGCGTTCAAAAAGTTGAAGGTATTAATAAAAAACGACCCAATCCTTGTCCATCCCGACTTCAACAAAACGTTTTTACTTGTCACTGATGCAAGCAATTTTGCATTAGGTGCAGTTCTTATGCAAGGCAACAAAGTAGTTTCCTTTGCAAGTCGTTCGCTGAATGGACACGAAAAGAACTATAGTACTATAGAAAAGGAGTTACTCGCAATTGTATGGGCTACAAAATACTTCCGACCATATCTGTTTGGACGTAGATTTACTATAAAAACAGACCATCGTCCATTGGTGTGGCTAACCAATTTAAAAGAGCCCAACGCTAAGTTACAAAGATGGAAAATAAAACTGAATGAGTTTGATTTTGATGTCCAATACATAAAGGGCAAGGAAAACGTGGTTGCTGATGGTTTAAGTAGACTCAACTACGAACCTTCTGAAAATGAAGTGGTGATAAATCTTCACGAACTGTTTGACGAAGATGTTAACACAGTACACAGCGCGGAAAGTGATAGCACTGATTATATTAGGATAACAGAAAAACCATTAAATGTTTTCAAATACCAAATGGTCATTAAAAACGCAAATTTTAATTCATGTAAAACTATTATAATATTTAAAAAGAAAATTCGATATTATTTGCAAATTGCTGATAATAACAGTCTTTTGAATTTTATGAAGGAAAAGCTTCCTGCGAAAGGACTTTTAGCAATTTTTTGCCCAAATATTGAATTATTTAAGGAATTTCAATCATACTACATTCACTATTTTGCAAAAAATAGCAATCTAAAATTACTAAAGTCATCTTCTTTTCTAGAAGATATAGTTGATAGACAACAACTTTTAGAAATAATAGAAAACACGCATTTAAAGAATAACCATAGAGGCATTGTCGAAGTTTTTGAAGAAATTAAGAAAGATTACTTTTATCCAAACTTACAAAAAGAAATACAAAAATTTATTAACAATTGCGAAATTTGTAAGCTAGCAAAATATGACCGAAACCCTGTAAAACATAATTTGAATATTAGTCCTACAGCAAAACATCATAACGATATTATACATGTAGATATATGGTACCCTCAGCGTGGAAAAATGTATTTAACAACGATAGATAAACTAACGAAATATGCCACCGCTCATTTTCTGGAAGATAGAACTTGGGTGTCAATACTAACGGCACTCAAACAAAGAATTCAGTACTTAGGCAAGCCAAAGCATATAGTTTCTGACAACGAGCTAGACACGGCTGCTATTAGGGAGTTTTTGAAAGATAATAAAATAGATTTTTATACGACTACTACATATCATAAGACTGGTAATGCTGATGTGGAAAGACTCCACGGTACGTTAAACGAACACATACGGTTATTTAACACGGATCCAAACAACAAAGACGAACTGCAAGACCAAGTTTTAAAAGCGATAGTATCATATAACAATACAGTACATTCAACAACTAGGCACCGTCCTATAGATCTATTAAATAATCTAGTTTCACTAGAAGAGATAAGTAAGCTTTCACAAAGGTTACACGAAAAAAAATCTGAAAAAATAAATATGATAAACACAAAAGCGAATAAAGTTTCTGATGATAATTTTACCAATGATATTGTAGACAATAATAGAGTAAGTAAGTCGAAACCTAAATACAAAAAAATTACAAATTTTAGTAGAGAAGGCAACTATTTAATATCTAATGATAAAAAGTTTAAAAAAATATATAAAAGTCAGGTGAAACGAAAAAACAAATTTGATACTTCTAAAAAAGAAACAAAATGTTAAAAATATATCCAGTAGAGACTCCTGGATCTGGTGGTGGAGGAGTGATATAATGAGTATATGTACATACATAAGCAGCATGTGTACATAAGTACACATATATATATTTATACATATATTTAAGTTTTTATGAAAGTAAGAGAGAAAATAAGAACAGAGCGAATGAACTTTAGAGAGCATTCATTTAGCTTTCCATTTAGTTTTACTTACGGTTATTTATTATTAAGAGAGCGTAATTTAAGTTTTAAGTATAACTTGTGTAAAGAATGATTTGAAATAAAGTTTCAGTTTTGGAGAATACATCAAAGACGCGTGTTTGATTCCCAAATCTGACTATATGCGTGCATGTTGCGTGGACTACGAATATAAGAAGCTGGTAATATCGTCAGACGTCCGATATCATTCACATTTGCATCATTCGCTATTGCATCTTGCAAATGTATGTACTCTTCAGATCGCAATTTGGCTTGATTGAATCGGATGAAATTGAGACGTTCAGTTTAAATTTTTGCATACATGTCTGCAATGTATTGGTGAAAAAGTTTACCACATCTCAGAATGTAATTTTGTTCTTGTGCACGAATCATCAATCGATAAGAATATTAATTCATCGCACTAACTTTCTTTTGAACATCTCGGCCTGCAAAAAATATGTTCATTCGATTTTAAATTTTAGTTTTTATTTAATATCTGATTAATATAATTAGTATATTATTTACCGGTTCTTGGATCTATCATTGGTATATTAGTGTGATAACCATCATCACCTTTCCAATGTAGAATTGGATATTGTAATGCTTCGTAACTGCGATGAAGCTCCGAAACACGTTGTAATTGTTCATTTGTACGATGGAGTACAATATCGCGGGATTGAAACTGATTGCCAACAATTACAATTGCCACTTGATCAACCGTCGGTACATTAAATCTTCTGGCATGCTCACCAAAAGGCGCTTTATCCGCTCTGATTAAGATTTTTTGATTACCAGATGGAATACAATCGAGAGCGGTTTTGAACAATTTCACCAATTCATTGTTCTGATGAAAAAATCTTTGGAGATCGCAAATAATAGGTTTTTTATGTGAGCCAATTGTGCAACGTTCATCCAACTCACGATTTTCATAGTCGAATAGTTTAAGCTGCAACCGTGTTAACTTTTATATTGACAGTAGAGCAGCAATTAAGGCAATAATCTCGCATAGCCCAGCATCTAAATGCGTGTTAGAGTGTAAGCAGTCCCTGGAGAGAATCGGGACAGGGAGAAGCATATGTCGGTACATTCAAGTACTGTGTTAGAATCTACTTTGCATATTTGGTATTGCGTTATTGAATTAAATTTGCAACATACTATGCGGGTGATCTTTCCTTTTTTACTGAGATATTATTTTGCTAGAAGCAAGGTAGAGTAATATTGCTCTATCGAATGTGGCCCTGAGTGGTGTGTAAAAGAGACTTTTATGATGAAAAGCACTTGTTGAAATTGCAAAGAGTATATGATGAAAATATATGATTCAGATATGTGGAGTTAGTTGAAATACGTGATTGAGATTTTTGAAGTTAGTTTTTATATTGGCAGCAATATCGACACATCGTTCGGGGACTCATTACGCTTCATAAAACAAATATTAATCGTGACGCCTTCATAACATAATCGTGTCAGCGAAACGGAATCAAATGAAAACGTCGAGGTAACTCCGACATCAGAAGTAGGATGGACTTCGCCTCAAGAAAATGAATGCGACCATTGGCGTGCACTATTGGAGACCCAAAACCGTAACTTCCTTGAGCTGGTTACGGCCTTGCAGAAATCATCAAATCAAGAGGGCAAAATAATTGCACCACCGAAATTCAATCCTGAATGTCCTGGCGCTGATGCACTGTCCTGGTTTTCAACAGTGGACATGATTATGGAAGTGCATCGCAATGGTTATCGTTCACCGGCATATCGTGGGATCAATTCAAAGAACATTTTTTGCAACGTTTTGTGGGTGTTGAAAAACCAGCTGCTACTTTGATTAATATTATGAATGGTCATCCAAGAGATGGGGAATGTCTTTCACCGTATGGGAGTCGTTTGGTTATATCTTTGCTATCACGGTGGAAGTCAATTAGCACTGAAGAAATTGCGATATCTGTGGTTTTTGCGCACACTGCAAATTTAAACCAGCGTTTACATCGTCTAATATTTACAACGAAAATCAAAACCATAAATGAGCTACAGCTGGCATTGAAAGCCTTTTCATTCGGTAAGCGTAAAGTCTATGTTTATGGTGGTACTGAGAACAAGAAACTAAAGCTGCCTGCCTACGTCAAGTGTCATTTTTGTGGGAAAATTGGCCATAAAATCGCTGACTGTCGTCTTAAAAACACCAAAGCGAAATCAATCAACAATCAGGTACAGCGCGGGACGTTTACAGGTAGGGATCTGAAATCATTAACTTGTTTTAAATGTGTTTGGACACATTGCAACAACATGCCTCAAGAGGAGCAGTTCGTCTTTAGCTGAAAAAAAAGAAAATATGTCAGAAAAACGGGTGAACGTGTGTTTAGTGGTTGAACCAAATGGAGATCTTCAGTATGGTGAGTCATATAAGTTTTGTTTTGATTCTGGAGCTGAATGTTCTCTTTTAAAGAAACCCATTTCGGCAAAATTTAATGGAAAGCGAATTAACAATAATAATGTAATATTAAAAGGTATCGGTAATAGTGCAGTATGTGGTACGTTACAAGTTTTATCTAAAGTTGTATTAGGTGGCCATGTTTTACGAATTTTGTTTCATGTTATTTCGGATTGTTATTTAAAATTTGATATAGTGCTTGGCCGTGAAGTTTTAAGTAAGGGTTTCGGTGTTATAATGACATTTGACAAATTTGATATTTTTATCAAGAAATCAAAATTTAAATGCGTGCTCAGTTACAGTGAATATTGAGGATTTTGTTAGTAATGATAAATTATTAGATATGTGTGATAAAAAGCGGTTACTACAGTTGTTAAAAGAATATTGTAATTGGTTCATTGATGGTATTCCACAAACGCGTGTAATTTCTGGTAGGCTAGATATACGTTTCATTGACCCAAAAAAACGGTACAGAGGCGACCTTACAGAGTTAGTTCAGAGGAAAAAGAAGAGTTAGAGTTAAATATCATTCGTCCAAGCTGTTCCCCTTTTGCCAGCCCAATTCTTTTAGTCAAAAAGAAAAATGGCTCTGACCGTCTTTGTGTTGACTATAAATTCCAACACTATCTCTGACAAATACCCACTTCCTCTCATATCTGACTAGATATCTAGACTGCGTGGAGCAAAATACTTTACTAGTCTTAATATGGCAAGTGGATTTTATCAAATCCCCGTACATCCCGATTGTGTAGAACGTAAAGCTTTCGTTACACGAGAGGGGCAGTATGAATTCTTGGCTATGCCTCTCGGTCTCAAAAATGCTCGTTCAGTTTTTCAGCGATCTGTTATGTCAGCTTTGGGTGATATTGCTCATTCTTTTATAATAGTCTATATGGATGATATTATGGTAGTTGCGACCACTAAGAAGAAAGCGTTTGAATGGCTAAAAACTGTTATAGACATTCTTACTAAAACAGGGTAGATGTTTCGCTAGTAAAGATTTTCGTGATTTTTGTACCTCGCAAAAAATGGGTTTACATTTAATAGCTACCGGTGCAAGTCGTGCTAATGTTCAAGTTGAGCGTGTTATGAGCACCTTAGATAATGTGCTAACTGCTGTTGAAATTAGTAATCGATCTTGGCCACTAGGCCTTCATAACATAATCGTGTCAGCGAAACGGAATCAAAAGAAAACGTCGAGGTAACTCCGACACATACATCTATATTGGGTCCCAGGGCATATGGGATTGATGGGAATGAAAAAGCGAATGAACTAGCTGAAAAGGGCGCACCCCTTGAAGCTTGCTCCGTAGACGTCCCAAATAGACTGGGCGAGATTAAACGAAAGCGAGAGTTGCACATGATCGACCAAGCAGGAAAGGCGTGGGCTCAAGCGCGGGGCTGTAAAGTATCGTAAATTATGTGTAGGCCTTATAACCTTAGACTAACAAAGTTGGTCCTATCATTAAAAAGCGAGGATTGTAGACTCATGACGGGTATTCTGACTGGACACTGCCCTCTGGCTTCACATGCCTTTAAATTAGGCTTGGTCAGTGCAGATGTAGGATGTGCGGGTTGGAGGAGGAAACGATCGAGCACGTTCTGTGCTCGTGCGCTGCGCTTGCCAGGTTAAGACTCCATCTACTAAGAGTGATAATGGTGTCAGATCTAGAAGCAGCAAGTGACTTAAGTTCTAGGAAGCTTCTAGTATTTGCCAAGAGGACTGAGTTATTTTATAACATAGGTCCTGGTTTTTGATACGGTTTTTCAGATTGGTCGTTAAAACAAACTTCTGGTAACACTACGAACTCAGTCCAGTGAGGTTCTCATGGACCGGCCAGTTCAACCTAAACTAACCTACTTTGAAAAATATGCATATACTTTTAGCTCTTTTGTAAACGGTTTTGGATTTCCTTGAAGAAATTTAGCTCTTTCTAGCCCTTTTTTTCTAGGATCTAGCCCCAAAAAATTTTTTTTCTGGCAACACTGCTGATGATGAAGGCTTAGCACCCTTCGAAATGGATCTATCTGCGCAGCTATGGTGGGATGTCTGAAAAATTTTCTATTTACTATTCCAAAAACAAAATACCATTTTTCAATTATAGAAAAGTTAAAAAAAAAACAATAATTATCATGAGAAAAAAGTTATTGTTCTGGCCTTGAGCTCGAATCGAACCTTGAATTATTTATCAATAGGCCGCTAAACAAAAACAATCTTTTAACAATTTAATATTATCTATTATCTGCAATCTGACTATTTATTTATGTATATTTGTTTAATGGTGTGTTCAGTTTATACTTATATTTAAGAATTCATGAGCTTAACACCGGCTTATAATCATTGAATTTCAATTATTATGTTTTTTAAGAGAAACTGAAAAGGATGAAACATTTACTGGCATATTGCTATGGAACCATTTCGAAAACCGCCAACGTAATCATCATCAGGCAATTTTGTAATGTTGTCAAATTTTATTTATTATTTATTACTTTCTTCTTAACTCCCTTTCTTGAGAAATTATTATTTTGTTAAAGAATGATTTCTCGTTCACCCATTCGTACACGTAATTTAACAAATTTAGAAAACCAAAAAATAATAACACAATGAAAGCGATGGATCGAAATATAACACAAAACTCACATCCAACAACAATAGAAGACAACTTAAACTCAAGACACATAATAGTTAAATCTATTAAACTACCTTCGTTTTGGAATTAGATCAGTGGTCGTTAGCTAGTGAAATAATTATTCGCGCTCACTTCACACACATTATTATTCTCTTTCGATAAGTGTGTGCAGAATAAGCAGAGAAGCAACATCAGAGGATATTGTTTATTTGGGTGTTTCCAAACAAATATTTAGCAAGCAAACGCTCAAGCGCATAATGTTTTATTTGTTAAATATGAGTAATATATTTTGTTTAAATTTTTTGTTAGACCCAAGCAATAAATAGTATTTGTGTGGCATATTTGAGTATTATTTATTGAGTGTTAACAAACATGCATGCATACGTCCTACCTCATTGCTTTTTTATCAACTACCACAGTTTCAGTTTTGGTGACCACTGAGTTAGATCGGAGGGTGAAAAAAGCCAGCATTCGGTAGCGTTATTTAACTTCGGGAGTACATTTATAGGTACATATGTATATATGGATGTATGTATGTGTTTTCATTTCATATCAGCTTGACATACATATTTGCTGTTGTCAAGGTAATGCAACATAAATGGTTAAGAAAGTATACTTCTTTTGAAAATTTCTCTTTCGTCAAAATTCTTACATGCCAACCTAATATAAACGCACGCAAGTGATTTTCTGTCAAAAATGTCTCATGCACATACAACTTGTATGAGAGCAACCCAAATTGAATTTGCTGCGTGAAAACCTAACTCGATTTCCAATTTTTGTTCTGCGTGACATTTAGATTTGACGGTTGCACACATGCTTTACATTGTCGCAACGCATGCTTATTTGGGTTAGGGCAAAAAACGCCGGTTGTTTGCGCGCGCTAAAAAAACGCAGTGCGGTTTTATTAGGTTGGCATGTTAGGCCGGTCTTTTCAGTGCTAGTTTAAACTCCAGTTAAAGTTGACTAGAGTCTAACCCTGCCACTTCGGCCGCTTAAGCTGAGATGAGCAGCGAAATTGTATGTTATCGAACAAAGTGGCACGGTTAAACTCTAGTCAACTTTAACTATACTTTAAACACGTACTGAAAAACCACCCTTCAAAAAACGCGAGTACTCTATAAATAATGTAAGAAATACTCCTTTGGGAGTATAGGACTGCTCCAAATCTAATCTGTGCTCCAATTAACATTTCGATGTCCTAGGAGAGGAGTAGGTGATCCCAATCTCGCTTTGTTTGTGAGTATGCCATAGAGTACTACGTGAGAGTACTTTCGAAAGTACTTTCACTGTAGTACTCCATGGACCACAGAGGATCATATGCCAAAGTTAAAGAGGAATTGTGTCGGAAAGAATTATCGAAGTGAATTTAATTTAAAATGAAAGTAAATGAAGAGGGGCAATACAACTTTTATATTTTATACTACGAATATTCTTATGTTATTTAGCATTTGCGTGAATAACGAAACTAATATAATATGTATACATAAAACCAGTGCGCGGTTGCATTTTATCACAGTTGCCATAGTAAAATTTTATTATCAGTTATTTGTATGCAATATTTTACTTTTGGCAACTCTGTTCGATCGTCATCGTGTCGTGATCACGGTCGTTAATAAACGAGCAATGATCGGCTGATGGTGGTCCGCACACGCATTGCAAAGGAGTATTGTTAGAGTACTCCAACATGAAGAAAATGGAACATGTAATCCAACAATTTTTGCAGGGCAGGCATTAATCGAAAGTTCTGTTTTTGGTATATTTAAGCTAATATCTGTGCACCAGTGTTGCCAGAAAAAAATTTCTTTGGTGCTTGAATCTAGCAAAAAGGGCTATAAGGAGCTAAGTTTCCTCAAGAAAATCCAAAACCCGTTGCAAAAAGAGCTAAAGTATATGTTTATTTTTCAGTGTTAGTTCAAATCAAAAAAAAAAAAAAATAAAAAAAAATAAAAAAAAAAAAATAGGTATAAGAGAGTTACATAAATAATACTGCTTTTATAGTACATTTTATATTTCTAAATAACAAAAATACGGTTTTTTAACTTTCGTTTTGCCATTTGGCGGTAAGATATCGTTAAAAAGTAAGCAGTATTTTTCACATTTCTGCGATGACGGCACGGTCGTTCGCCAAAAATGTGACTTGGCAAAATGTTGGCAATTTAAATTTTTTCCAATTTTTTGGTTCCGTTTTTAACGTTCTACGGGTATACGAATCACCATTAAAATACACGTGTGCAATATTCAAGTTTATGTTAGGACGAGATATATTTGAAGGGCCTTACACTTCAAATCTATGCTTTCGTCCTCAGAAGATGAATTATTATTATCGCTACACTCATAAATATTTTTTGTGTTCATTGATTTTAATAGATCGTTGTTTATTTCAAAGGCATGATAGCATTTATTCGGACGTTTAAGACCACGTCTTATTGTCAGAAGCGAATTCATCACAACTAAATTCATTTTGTTTCTGTGTTTGCTTTTAATCAAACTCATGTTTAAAAACGGTATTTCAACTTCAGCATTACTTAGCGACAGAAATGTAAGCACAAACTCGACAAGCTTTTGGAGTTATACTGCTTAACATCAAACCAAAAACTTAATGTTGAAGTCACATTTTTCCAATTTTGGTGATAGATATTTTTCCACTGCATTTGTAATCTCGTTATTTCATCAGTGCTATACTTGTTTTTTTCATTTGTGAAATATGAAAACCTTTGAGCTTTTACAATTCTCAATGTGTTTTCAATCGAAAATAAATCTATTTTGCTAAGCGTTTCTATATTGTGCGGCAAGCGTTGCCCTAATTGCTCTAATAATTTAACATTCCTATACTCGCGCCAATTTTTGTAACACATATACCTGCTTGCGTACGGTCTCACAGACCGAAAGTTTGAACTAGATGAAATACTAGTTTTTTGAAACAAAACTTAAAAAAAAAACGATTTTTATTTAAACTCGATGATATAATAAAAAAAAAATAAAACCATTCATTAAATTAATATTCAGTAATTTTACTGATTAGTCTTCATTCAAGGTTCGAATCGAGCTCAAGGCCAGATCAATAATTTTTTTTTTCTAATGATAATTATTGTTATTTTTTAATTTTTCTAAATTTGAAAAATTGTATTTTGTTTTTGGAACAGTATGTAGAAAATTTTGCAGACAACCTGCCATAGCTGCGCAGATAGATCCATTTCGAAGGGTGCTAAGCCTTCATCATCAGTACGCTTTAGGCATGCTGCGCTAACCATTTAGCTATACAGCGGTAGTTTGTTTGACTGGCAAATTTGCTACTTCTATTCCTTTTTACCAACTATATTTATTCAGTGTTGCGCCATCTGGTGCAAATCACTGATAATGCTGGATTTTTGTTTATTAGTCTTCAAAATCGATTGTTTTTCTTGCATGCTACAAAAATAAAACAACAACATATTTTTTTCTTCAAATAAACGAAAATTAATCTTAGAATTTTAAAAGCACTCCTTGTGCAATACACAAAACACAGGTTGATTTAATTATGAGCCTTTAAATAAAAATTAGGGCATATCACATTTCATAAAAAAAACAGCCTTCAAAAACGTTAGTGTTGCTGCAAAAACAAAACTTAAATTTTGCTTCATTTAGGAAAAACAAAAAATAACTCTATTAGCTTAAAAAATACTTTTTTTGCAATAATAAGCAATAAGATAACTTTTTCATTATCCTTATAGTAACAGTTAGAACAACAAAATCAACAAAATCTTCAACCTCGCTGTCATTTTCATCCTCATATTCAGAACTCGAAATTTCTTCCCACAAAAGTAGTCTGATTTGCTCTTGATTCATTTTGATAATTAAAGGTACCTGCAAAATAATAAAATACATAACAATGAAGAAAAAACACAAACAAAAAAAGATTTTTTTACCTGCATAAAAAGTTACGCATATACTCGCGCCGGTCTCACAGACCAATTGCTATCAAATACACTAATATGTCCGTCTCGCACAAACACCAAAACAGCACTGGAACAGAGCATATAAAAAAGCGGCAGCTAACAGAAAATTTAAATTTATAGGGTTTTTTAGAAAAAGAGTATTTACGGAAAAGCGTTTTGTCGGTCTCACAAACCAACGCGCGAGTATAGGAAGATTAATTATGAAGTCGCGGCATATATTACGTAGCTTTTTTTCAATGAATTTGTCTATGCATTTATCTTATATTTTAATTCGTATATATTCTTCAAAGGTATAATGAAAGTAAGGTACGGGAGACAAAAATTTATTATAATCGGAAGTTAAAGGGTCGAAACTCCTAAAAGGTGACACTATGCTGTTGCACAAGCTGGAAAGCAAATGTACAACCTCATGACACAGTTTATCGATTAAAGTTTTTGTTATCACCGATTTGAGCACCGAGTTGCCACATCATACATAACGAAACAAATTAAACTTCGACACACATAAAACACACTACAAATTACACAATACGTATTGCCGAAATAGATTTGGAGCAAAAAATGGCAAAGATTTTAAAGAGGGCCAAAAAAAGAGCTAGGGGCCAAAGCGGAATTTTTGGAGCTAAACGCAACAAAAAAAGGGTAGATCTGGCTCCAAAAGCACCAAAATGGCAACACCGCATACCAAAAAGGTATTGCTTTTAAGCCTACACACACAGCGTCACGATATAGTCACACGCATAGCGTCTGTGTTGACATATGTATGAAAAATTTTTTAGCGCTCAATAACAAGGAAATATTGTTTTGAAAAATAACTGCAAAATGTTTATCAAAGCCGCGCTAATTGCGTTTAGCTGGAACATAAATAAAAACCTTAAATTTGTTATTTTGATAGAGCAAAAGTTGTTTGTTCAGCTGAAATGTTAGCCGGGACTGTTACCATTCTCTCAAACTATGTATAATGGGCCGAGTGAACAAAAAAATAAGATTTTCTTTGTATAGCTTCAACTTAAATTTAATCAAATTTTTATTGTGTCAATTCTTTTCTCTAATACTTTTTTTTCGCATGACCCAATATGTATAAAAAGCACCCACAAAGTCTATCTTGCTTAAGTTTAAAGCAAAAAGGTGTTGGGAAAAGTCAAAAATTATAATGTATTCACCGAGTAATTTCACGCTCTTTTTTCTCGTGATTTTTGGTTGTCTTCTCATCAATACGAATGCGCAATGGCGCATTAATGGCGGCACACCTTCAAAAATAACGGAAGTACCATATATAGTTGCAATATATTATGACGGCCAATATGATTGCGCTGGCTCACTGGTGACTTTTGAAATAGTGGCTACAATCGCGAAATGCGCGAAAAAATCTGATGTAAATAAAATGTCCGTTGGAGCTGGTTTAACCAAATTAGGTGAAACACCGCCACAAACTGGCAAAGTGAAGAGTGTACATCATTCATGTGGTTTATTTTCCAATAAGAATGTAGGTGTGATTAAATTGAGAGAAGCCTTTACTCAGAGTCCTGAAGTAAATACAATACCACTTTGTACTCGACCATTAACAGAAGGCGAAATGATGGGAGTTAGTGGATGGGGTTCCTATATCGAAGAACTCGAAACTATTTACGTGGCTATAGTAACACGGAAAAAATGTTTGAATATTTACAAAAGGAAAAAGGTCACTGTAACAAAATCAATGATTTGTGGCTCAAACGGAAATAGTGGTTTGTTGCCTAGAGATGCTGGAGCACCGGGCGTTGTGAATGGAGAACTTTGTGCAATGGCAATAGATAATGGGGCTGATGGGCAATATCCGCAGCTATATACAGATGTATCTAATGAAGATGTTCAAAGTTATATAAAAAACAAGATGAAATGTTAATTGAAGGGTGTTGTGATGAATCGAGGGCTGACATTATATGTACATATGTAATCTATAAATATTATAAAATAAAGTCACTAAATACGGTTGAAGTGCCATAACTTCACACAGAATGCTCCGATTTTAAAATGGTGTTTTGCATTTGAAAGCTTTGCTATGTATGTGAGATGGACGATATTTTAATATATATATGAATTAAGTGGGGGTGGCCCTCATTGCTTTAAATGTATGAACACATTTATTTGAAGCAATATTTAATTTATAATTTATGTAATACTTTGGGACACATTTTTAAACAACTTGATTACAGGGCGAACAAGGCAACATCTGTTTCGATTATACCTTGTGAATCTCTTCAAAGCCTTTTCTCCCCGGAGTATGATTTGAACCCGCACTCCTACAATGTTTGAAGTGTTGCAAACGCATTCAGCCACGTCATGCCTTAGTTGTTGTAAACTTTATCCCAATTGCCTTCCTTGTATGTTTTATTCTTTTGCACAGTATATACTTTGCATGTAAACATGTGTTAAAGTTATGCTTGTTGTTTGTGGCGGTTTCAAAGAAACTGGTATTTTTGCTTTTTGTTCTATTTAGGCGCGATTTTTCAGTACAAATTCAACTCAGTTTGTCAGTTAAACCACGCTTAACCTTACTCTGTAGTTTTTCAGTCTACTTTAACTGAAGTTTAAGCTGAGCTTAAGTGGCCGATCTGGCAGGGTTAAACTCTAGTTAACCTACCCGTTATTTGCGTTCGTTCGAAATGGCGTCCAATATACTCGACAAGCATTTGGGCTTTAGTACCATTAGAGCTCACGTTGATACCTAGGCATTAGGCCGGGTCGATTTGTGGGGAGGCAAAAAAAAAGCCCATTGCTCTGTGAAAATCATATTCTAGGGATCAAAATAACAAACTTTGCCGAAGGAACCATACCTCTAAAACGAATTCTGATGTCCCCCCTTTGGGTCGTAGGGGCAAATTTTGAAAAATCCCACTTTGAAATGTTTTTTCTTTTTGGAGTTTATTTTTCTCTTTAGAAATTTATTTAGTCAGAACATATGTAAATGAAAAAATGAATTTAACTTAGTAATAGAAAAGAAATTAAAAAAAATTATTAGAAATTAGCGTTTTTACAACCCCCTTTTAAAACCAAGGCATCACTGTGATGCATTTGCATGTTGTAAACATAGTTGTGTGGGTTTTTTATTCAACCGTTTTAAAAAATTAAGGTATCACTGTGACACAATTGTAATTCGTAAAATTGCTTGTGTAGTTTTTTTTAAGCCACCACAAGACACAGCAGGTAGAATTGAAATTGCCCCTACCCAAAAGTTCGACCCAAAGGGGGGGACATCAGAATTCGTTTTAGAGTTATGGTTCCTTCGGCAAAGTTTCTTATTTTGATCCCTAGAATACGATTTTCACAGAGCAATGAGCGATTTTTAAATCGACCCGCCCTACTAGGCATACTTCTAAAATCTCAAGAGTTGTTTCGAAACGGTGGCTAAACTCGAGAATCATAGCGTACTCAGCAAAAGAGAAATTTTTTATAAGTTGAACAAATTTAATTCCCAAATTGTGGTTCCCTAACTGGACTCGAATGTAAGATTCCATACCACAGTATTTTCACGAAAATAAAATAAAATATATATATAATTTGTTTTTGATTAATTACGCTTCATTACTGCTATCAATCAGGTATTTATTTCTCACAATGATTTTGGTTGTACCTCCTTGGAGATTTTGTTTTCAACTCCACCTCAACTCGATATCCAATGTAGGACATTAACTGGAGAAATGTGTTGAATAAATATTTGAGCACTGTACATTTCTCAAAATCTCTCAAAGGTCGGAAAATAATTTAAGAATGACGTCTTAAGGAAGGTTTCGACCTTGGAGATTTGAGAACTATTCATTTTACAAAATTTCTCAAAGGTTGGATAGTGATTGGAGAATGAAGTTGGTTGGATATCAACTAGAGAACTATATGATTTAAGAATAATTAAATAATGATGTTGGATACCACCTCCGGAACTAGATATACATATTTCGCTGGAGAAATATTCTTTCATTGTTTGTTGGGTAAACAAAATTCAGCTGGTTGCCGTATCTACACATTATCTACATAGATAATAAAAAACAGTATTGCCGCACAAAAAAGCTTACATAAAAGGCGGCCTTTAACTGTGACTGAAAAATTGCTCAGTAGTTTAGCAGGAGTTTAAATTTGACTAGAATTTAAGCAATATTAGTTTAAGCTTAGCTTAACGAACTACTGAAAAAACGGGCCTTATAGAACTACAAAGACTTAACAAACGATGTCTATTTGCAAGAATTAAGCGGGGATTGCTCTCATTGATTTAACCCAGATAACCCTAATGTACTATATGTAGGACACCAATTTCATGTCGATTCACGCACGCGGCCGATGGCCAGGAAATAACGGCAATGTATTTTTGCATGCAGTAGAAATTGCGCGACAGCGTTAGTAAGTGTTTACAGTCCCTCAGTGAGAGAAGTGCTCGTTGTCTTATTCAGAAAATTACTAATTTTGAAATATGCAAAATTATAACATACGATTTCAAAAGTGAGTTAAAATTTATATGACAAAATTTAAGAAATATATTTTTTTTATTAATAAATTATAGAGAAATAAACGAGTTTTTAAATGTGTAAAATTATAGTTAAATACATTGAAATTTAATTAGTAGTAAAAATGAGCAAATGTTAGTGTCCTACATATAGTACATTAGGAAGATAGGTGTCTACAAGATCTATTTTTTTGCAGGGGTCTCTGGCTTCATGAGGTTCTTGTTTTGTTGGAAGGTGGTGAGGAAAACACTGGCGACGTCGATGAAGTGGTTTTGTTTCCTCCAGTTAATGCAAACGACGAAGATTCTGGTCCTGAGGAAGCTTTTGGCATAAATAATTTTCCATCTGCCCAACTGCAAGCGCCAGCAGAAATAAAATTTAGTGCAGCCGGCCTGAAAGCTCATTGGATGAGGTGACGATAACATACCGTTATATATGTAGAACAACCGCATTTGATTTACATGTATAACTCTAAAATGGAAGGAGTGGAAAGTTCTGGCCAAAATATAAGCTTGTATAGAAATTCAATGAGGGGCAATTGGTACCTGCCTTTGCTAGCCCCCTGCATTGATATGGCGCTCCAAAACGCTTAGATCATACATCGCGAACGGGGCGGAAGTTTTGACCAACTGAGCTTTAGGCGTGCAGTGGCTACCATGCTGCTGACTGCCCATAGAAAGCAATCAACCTACCAAAAAGGCCACCCAAGTTGCCCCAAAGAAGCCGAGATTCGCTATGACCGTATAGATCATCTTGTAGAGCCACAGGAAAACCAAAACCGATGTGGATATTGCCATCAAAAAACCACTACAAGATGTGAAAATACAATATTGGAGTACATACCAAGTGTTTTGTAAACTTCCATTCCAATAAATAAAAATATGTTTTTATCCCTTATATTCCTAATGTACTATATATAGGACACCTCTAAAATAATTAAAAATAAATAAATAAAAGTATCAGAGTCTCTTTCTATAGCGGTTTTAAACAGACATTTCCAAAAAAAAAAATCAAAAGTTTTCGCCTGAGTAACTTTTAGGGTTATTTGGGTTAAATGTATGAAAGCATTTATTTGATGCAATTTTTAATTTATAATTTATTTAATACATATAATTTATTTCTACATAACTCTTTTTGCAATAAATGAAAATGAAATGAATTGGCGTCCAAAAGCTTTCATCTAGCAAACGATCCTCTAAGTTTTCATCCTTAAATCTAGCCAATTTTGTTATATCCAAAATTAATATATCCTCTATTTTGAGTTTCGGTATGGCTATGCACTGATTGTTTTGTAATCAAAGTTAGTCATATTTTTAGTACTAGAATTCGCCCAGTTAATGAAATTCAACAACTGCAGTGGTCACTCATTACACCACAGAGAACAATAGTACACCACAATCGTTCCTTTCTTCCTTTTTCTTATTTCCTTTACCTTTCCATTTCTCTTCTTCAATTTCCTTTCTTTTCGTTTCCCCTCATATCCCTTCCTTTCCTTTTCTGTCCTTTCCTCTCCTTTCTTTAATTTCCTTCCATTTCTTTTCCTTTCCCTTCTTTTCTATTATTTTGCTTTCAGACCTAAATTTTCTGAAAAGTACGCACAACAAGGACTCGTGGACTTTCGTGAACATATGAACATACGAAACCTAAACCAATTTAAAATTCATTGTTGAAAGCAGTGGCGTAGTGAGGTTTTCTTGCGCCCGGGGAAACATTTTTGTTTGTTGTTTATTTAAATTCTCACGGCTCTCATACTTTTATACCTTTCATGAACATGATGTTTGTAACGTTGAGAAATATAGAAGATAGACTCACCATTAAGTATACCGAATTGACCAGGGCGACGCGTCGCGACGAACTGAGTTGATATAGCTATGTCCGTCTGTCCGTCCGTCCGTCTGTCTGTTTGAACGCAAACTAGTCCCTCAAATTTTGAGATATCTCAATGAAACTTTGTACAAGGATGTATTTTTGTATTATATTAGACATTTGTCTGATCCGGTAGGATCCAACCACTATAACATATATCTCCCATACAACCGACCGTTCAGATAAGAGGATTTTGGTCATTCCTGCCGCAATTTAGAAAGTATAAATTTGAAACTCGGTGATATATATTCTAATATATCATAGAAGATATCCTGAAAAAATCACTTTGATCGGAGCTATATATAGTTATATCCCATACAACCGATCGTTCAGATAGAAAGATTTTTGGCAATTTCTCCCTTAATTTCCAATATAAAAACGTTAAACTTGGTGATATGTATTCTAATATATCATAGAAGATTTCCTGAAAAAATCACTTTGATCGGAGCTATATATAGTATATATCCCATACAACCGATCGATCAGATAGAAAGATTTTTTGGCATTTCTCCCTTAATTTCCAATATAAAAACGTTAAACTTGCTGATATTTATTCTAATTTATCATAGAAGATTTCATGAAAAAATCATTTCGATCGGAGCTATATATAATATATATCCCATACAACCGATCGTTCAGATAGAAAGATTTTTTGCCATTTATCCCTTAATTTCCAATATAAAAACGTGAAACTCGGTGATATATATTTTAATATATCATAGAAGATTTTCTGAAAAACCCACTTTGATCGGAGCTATATATAGTATATATCCCATACAACCGATCGTTCAGATAGAAAGATTTTTTGCCATTTATCCCTTAATTTCCTATATAAAAACGTTAAACATGGTGATATTTATTCTAAAATATCATAGAAGATTTCCTGAAAAAATCACTTTGATCGGAGCTATATATAGTATATATCCCATACAACCGATCGTTCAGATAGAAAGATTTTTTGCCATTTCTCCCTTAATTTCCAACATAAAAACGTTAAACTTGGTGATATGTATTCTAATATATCATAGAAGATTTCCTGAAAAAATCACTTTGATCGGAGCTATATATAGTATATATCCCATACAACCGATCGTTCAGATAGAAAGATTTTTTGCCATTTCTCCCTTAATTTCCAATATAAAAACGTTAAACTTGCTGATATTTATTCTAATTTATCATAGAAGATTTCATGAAAAAATCACTTTGATCGGAGCTATATGTATATAGCATATACCTATCCCATACAACCGATCGTTCAGATAGAAAGATTTTTTGCCATTTATCCCTTAATTTCCAATATAAAAACGTTAAACTTGGTGATATTTATTCTAATTTATCATAGAAGATTTCCTCAAAAAATCACTTTGATCGGAGCTATATGTATATACCATATACCTATCCCATACAACCGATCGTTCAGATAGAAAGATTTTTTGCCATTTATCCCTTAATTTCCAATATAAAAACGTTAAAATTGGTGATATTTATTCTAATTTATCATAGAAGATTTCCTCAAAAAATCACTTTGATCGGAGCTATATGTATATAGCATATACCTATCCCATACAACCGATCGTTCAGATAGAAAGATTTTTTGCCATTTCTCCCTTAATTTCCAATATAAAAACGTTAAACTTGGTGATATGTATTCTAATATATCATAGAAGATTTCCTGAAAAAATCACTTTGATCGGAGCTATATATAGTATATATCCCATACAACCGATCGTTCAGATAGAAAGATTTTTTGCCATTTCTCCCTTAATTTTTAATATAAAAACGTTAAACTTGCTGATATTTATTCTAATTTATCATAGAAGATTTCATGAAAAAATCACTTTGATCGGAGCTATATGTATATAGCATATACCTATCCCATACAACCGATCGTTCAGATAGAAAGATTTTTTGCCATTTATCCCTTAATTTCCAATATAAAAACGTTAAACTTGGTGATATTTATTCTAATTTATCATAGAAGATTTCCTCAAAAAATCACTTTGATCGGAGCTATATGTATATAGCATATACCTATCCCATACAACCGATCGTTCAGATAGAAAGATTTTTTGCCATTTATCCCTTAATTTCCGATATAAAAACGTTAAACTTGGTGATATTTATTCTAATATATCATAGAAGATTTCCTGAAAAAATCACTTTGATCGGAGCTATATATAGTATATATCCCATACAACCGATCGTTCAGATAGAAAGATTTTTTGCCATTTATCCCTTAATTTCCAATATAAAAACGTTAAACTTGGTGATATTTATTCTAATTTATCATAGAAGATTTCCTCAAAAAATCACTTTGATCGGAGCTATATGTATATAGCATATACCTATCCCATACAACCGATCGTTCAGATAGAAAGATTTTTTGCCATTTCTCCCTTAATTTCCAATATAAAAACGTTAAAATTGGTGATATTTATTCTAATTTATCATAGAAGATTTCCTCAAAAAATCACTTTGATCGGAGCTATATGTATATAGCATATACCTATCCCATACAACCGATCGTTCAGATAGAAAGATTTTTTGCCATTTCTCCCTTAATTTCCAATATAAAAACGTTAAACTTGGTGATATTTATTCTAATATATCATAGAAGATTTCCTGAAAAAATCACTTTGATCGGAGCTATATATAGTATATATCCCATACAACCGATCGTTCAGATAGAAAGATTTTTTGCCATTTATCCCTTAATTTCCAATATAAAAACGTTAAACTTGGTGATATTTATTCTAATTTATCATAGAAGATTTCCTCAAAAAATCAATTTGATCGGAGCTATATGTATATAGCATATACCTATCCCATACAACCGATCGTTCAGATAGAAAGATTTTTTGCCATTTCTCCCTTAATTTCCAATATAAAAACGTTAAACTTGGTGATATTTATTCTAATATATCATAGAAGATTTCCTGAAAAAATCACTTTGAGCGGAGCTATATATAGTATATATCCCATACAACCGATCGTTCAGATAGAAAGATTTTTTGCCATTTATCCCTTAATTTCCAATATAAAAACGTTAAAATTGGTGATATTTATTCTAATTTATCATAGAAGATTTCCTCAAAAAATCACTTTGATCGGAGCTATATGTATATAGCATATACCTATCCCATACAACCGATCGTTCAGATAGAAAGATTTTTTGCCATTTATCCCTTAATTTCCAATATAAAAACGTTAAACTTGGTGATATTTATTCTAATATATCATAGAAGATTTCCTGAAAAAATCACTTTGATCGGAGCTATATATAGTATATATCCCATACAACCGATCGTTCAGATAGAAAGATTTTTTGCCATTTATCCCTTAATTTCCAATATAAAAACGTTAAACTTGGTGATATTTATTCTAATTTATCATAGAAGATTTCCTCACAAAATCACTTTGATCGGAGCTATATGTATATAGCATATACCTATCCCATACAACCGATCGTTCAGATAGAAAGATTTTTTGCCATTTCTCCCTTAATTTCCAATATAAAAACGTTAAACTTGGTGATATGTATTCTAATATATCATAGAAGATTTCCTGAAAAAATCACTTTGATCGGAGCTATATATAGTATATATCCCATACAACCGATCGTTCAGATAGAAAGATATTTTGCCATTTCTCCCTTAATTTCCAATATAAAAACGTTAAACTTGCTGATATTTATTCTAATTTATCATAGAAGATTTCATGAAAAAATCACTTTGATCGGAGCTATATGTATATAGCATATACCTATCCCATACAACCGATCGTTCAGATAGAAAGATTTTTTGCCATTTATCCCTTAATTTCCAATATAAAAACGTTAAACTTGGTGATATTTATTCTAATTTATCATAGAAGATTTCCTCAAAAAATCACTTTGATCGGAGCTATATGTATATAGCATATACCTATCCCATACAACCGATCGTTCAGATAGAAAGATTTTTTGCCATTTATCCCTTAATTTCCAATATAAAAGCGTTAAAATTGGTGATATTTATTCTAATTTATCATAGAAGATTTCCTAAAAAAATCACTTTGATCGGAGCTATATGTATATAGCATATACCTATCCCATACAACCCATCGTTCAAATAGAAAATTTTTTGGCCATTTCTCCCTTAGTTTCCAATATAAAAGCGTGAAACTTGGTGATATATATTCTAATATATCATAGAAGATTTCCTGTAAAAATCATTTCGATCGGAGCTATATATAATATATATCCCATACAACCCATCGTTCAGATAGAAAGATTTTTGGCATTTTCTCCCTTAATTTCCAATATAAAAACGTTAAACTTGGTGATATATATTCTTATATATCATATAAGATTTCCTGTAAAAATCACTTTGATCGGAGCTATATGTATATAGTATATACCTATCCCATACAACCGATCGTTCAGATAGAAAGATTTTTGGCCATTTCTCCCTTAGTTTCCAATATAAAAGCGTGAAACTTGGTGATATATATTCTAATATATCACAGAAGATTTCCTGTAAAAATCATTTCGATCGGAGCTATATATAATATATATCCCATACAACCGATCGTTCAGATAAGAGGATTTTGGTCATTCCTGCCGCAATTTAGAAAGTATAAATTTGAAACTCGGTGATATATATTCTAATATATCATAGAAGATATCCTGAAACAATCATTTCCATCGGAGCTATATATAATATATATCCCATACAACCGATCGTTCAGATAAGGGGGTTTTTGCCATTTTTTATTTTATATTTATCTTAAAAATCGTTTAGGTATGTACATCTGTTCACTATATATTTCTTATCTTATACATCCGGTTATTTGGAGATTACGAACGGGATAAGATTATTGTTCAGCCCCATTCATGGAAGGTATGAAGTCTTCGGCACAGCCGAAGACAGTCCCGTCCTTACTTGTTTTATTTTGATTTTGTTTGCATTACAAAAAAATTTACATAAACAAGCATTAGATTTTTATTTTATTATATTACATAAATATTTTTATGTTAAGCTCTAACTTTTTTATGGGAACTACCGAATTCTTAATCGTTGGAGTGCAATCATTTTGGTGGAAAAGCCATCAGAATGGAGGGTAAGTCATCATAACTCTGGCACCCTCATCCTGAAATATAGGAAACGAAGCACTCGTTGCTGAATGACAACAACGGAGGGAGCTGCATTCCCCGGCGGGTTGAAAGGCTTAGAGGAGAAACTTAGTTTTGTCCGGCATGTTCATGGCTCTGTGAATGCAGAGTGGAATCAACAAAAGAAAACTATGCTGTAAAATAAACTTTTATATCCCTTGTCTCTTCAAATTTGTGACATCACAGGAGTGGGCACTGATTTAACGGACATACTGCCATATTGTTCACGGCCTGGACCTTGCACATAACACAACAACTGGACAGCCACTTCGCTGGCATAACTTTTCAACTTTTGGTTGTGACGTTCGAACACAGTCTCTGCTTCAATACAAATGCATCGGAAATTGCCTACAATGCACAAAGATGCATCAAACTCCTCAAATCGCTGCAACGGATAAAGTTGCGGGGCTGCCAAATTTCCCATTTAGAACTGCCATCTACCTTCTTAAGACCTCTGAGCACCGAGGCATCCCAAAAGACAATTGATTGATGTAGTAACACCTCCAAGGTAGAAGACATCTGCATAAGCCCTATGACGAGATCTGGTGTAGTATGATCCAGAGCAACACGAACGCAAAGTCTGTGATTTCCTTCAAAGTCAGGCTCCCGCATTTGCAACCATCGCCGCAGAAGAATGCACACTTCCGAAGGATAGGCGCGTTACTCTGCCCCAACTTCGATGTCTGTGTATGGCCCCAGCCTGGTATATAGCACAAATCATCTATTCGTCTGTAATGTGGAACAAAAATCTGTAATAGCAACTTCTTTTTGGTAAAACCATAGTGGAACTGCTCGATTCCTGACCTCCGTTAGAGGATTTAATTTAAAGTTTCTTGAGTGTTCTAGCCTATTAACCCAGGCGGGGGATTTGTACAACAAAAGTAAGAACCATACATGGACGAACGGGAAATAGCCTATGCCGCCTAGTTCTGTCGCTGATAAACAAGAAAATGTATATGTGCGCTGCTCTCTGAGTGTCATCAAAGCAAAATCGGGGTGTCCCACTTAACGCTAAAGTGGGGGAAAAAGGTGTCGGAAAACCTCCGCATATTAGTATCCACTAGTTGGACGAGTTGAATCGGCCAGCTGCGAAGACCTGCAACATCTCTAATGATGGAAGTAAACTGGATACTAAAGTTTGGTTGTATCCTTTGGTTTGGCATTTGCACAAAGTTTTTGAGAGATTTTAAAATTTGTTTAAAAATCAAAAGAGAATGGTTTTACCTTCCTATATTTTTATCACGTTCCTTCAGCCCATCATCTATAGCAGACTCCAATACATATTTAATAATAATATCATTATAATACATTAGAAAAACTAATACCTATGTGCAAATTTTGCTTGGCTTTGAGGAAGCAAATATATCAAAGATATCAAAATTTATCATTTAAATTTTTTCCTTTTCCACACTTAATAATGTTAGGTCACTTAGGCGACCTTGCCCCATCGTTGATCATAAATATGTCAAAATCACTTTTAATTTGCTGAATGAACGTTCGCAGCTAGCAATTGATACTGAAATAGTCAAGAGTATTTGAAGTGCCACTCACAAGTTTTGAAACACATCTTCTCCATACGAGATTATAAAAGTAAGTAATTCTAACGTAGTTTTAGGTTCGATTTCTTTTCTACTGCGAAGTAATATTTTGCAGTCACATATTTCGATAAAAAGTTGAAATCTGTATTATAAAATTCACCCAAGTTCTTACAATTTCTTTCTAAGTCGTTATTATCCTTGTTTAAAAAATTTCCAATATCTAAGAGAAATCAAAAATTAAAATTAGGGTCATTTATTCGTGTAAATCTTGTACGTATTTCTTGTTGGAGACGATCAACACTTTTCGTAACGAGAGAAATTCACATTCTGCGGAAAGACTCTATCCGATTCTCCGAGCATTTTGCGGCGCCTTCTTACACGTTTTACTATATCAATATCCCATTTTTCACAAAGAGACTTCGCTTTTTCTATTACTTCTTGACAGAGTGTCTCGAATTTCACATAGTTCAACCGCTAACAATTTAAGATCATGATACGCTTCTTTAAAATTCATCCCCGGATCTTGTAATATGAGCTGCATACGATCAATCCTCCTTAAGATTTCATACCAGAAATGAACTAATGGTATGAAACTAAAATTTAGTATATTTTACAACAGAACCGTAGCTTCGCTTCTGGTGGCACTTGTGGTGTTAGTGTCCTCTGCTAATTGTTCTAAGTATTCTTCTACATTGTCTTGCCCATCGACGATAACGCTAACCGCTTGTATTCTGGCGCTCCATCGTGTTTCAGATTCACGTTTGACAGTTTTTCTTAAAGCATATTTTAATAATTCCCATCGTTACGTTGAACGGTAGAAATAAATAGGAAGTATGCTTTCAATTATTCCACAACCTGTCGCAAATGTTCCGAATATATGCATGCATTTTTCCGTGTGGAAATTTTTTTCCAGGAATCAATATTTTCCAGAAATCAGTTATAATAAAAATACAAATTATCCGGAGCAAGTTGCCCCCTTGCCGCCCTCTCTACGGCACTAGTTGAACGTCAAAAGCTCTACTAGTAAATCGGTTCACGTAAAAATGTCATTAGTAAATAACGGAGATGCCATAACGAAATGTACTCATTTTGTCTCCATAGCTCTCAACTGAGTATGTAATGTTCGGTTACACCCGAACTTAGCCTTCCTTATTTGTTTTATATATAAGTTGCCGTGGTCTTTAACCGATCCCGTCCATTTTACTAGAAATATTTCCTGCTATAAGGGAAATGTGTGTACCCAATTTTGTTACGATATGTAAATTTTTCTTCAAGTTATGGCTCCCGAAACATAGAAAACTGCTTAAGTCATGAAAGGGGCGGTGCCACACCCATTTGCAAAAATTTTAGTGTTTTCCAATTTAATGTTATAATTCAATTTAGAAAGTAAAATTCTATTGATACAAAGCTCTTTTTCGATAAGATATAGCTTATATTTTCGTCTACGACCCTTTTAAAAATCTTTTATATAAAAGTGGGCGTGGTCTTTAACCGATCTCGTCCATTTTTTCTAGAAATATTTCCTGCTATAAGGAAAACTCGTGTACCCAATTTTATTACGATCCGTTAATTTTTCTTCGAGTTATGGCTCACGAAACATAGAAAATTGCTTAGTCATAAAAGAGGCGGTGCCACGCCCATTTTTTAAAAATTGTAGTTTTTCCTATTTATTGTTATAAATCCACTTGGGAAATGAAATACCATTGATATAAAGCTCTTTTTTGCAAAGATATAGCTTTTTTTATTCGTCCACGACCCTTTTAAAAATCTTTTATATAAAAGTGGGCGTGGTCCTTAACCGAAATCGTTAATTTTTCTTCAAAGCATTCCTTATAGGAAAGGCAACCTCTCTGCCTAATTTTGTTACGATAGGTTTAACGATTTTTGATTTATAATTAATAATATTTGTAAAATTGATTTTATTACAAGTGGGCGGTGCCACGCCCATTTTAAAATTGTTTACCAAATTTTTATCAAGAGTCTCAGTGTCAGCCACACGTAAAATTTCAACATTCTAGGTGTATTATTTACTAAATGATCAGGTTTTTGGTGTTTTCCAAAATGTTATATATATAAAAAGTGGGCGTGGTTATCATCCGATTTCGCTCATTTTCAATACGACTCTATTCTGGGTCCAGATAAGCTCGTGTACTAAATTTGGTGAAGATATCTAAATATTTACTTAAGTTATAGTGTTACCGGACAGACGGACGGACATGGCTCAATCAAATTTATTTCGATACTGATGATTCTGATATATGGAAGTTTATATCTATCTCGATTCCTTTATACCTGTACAACCAACCGTTATCCAATCAAAGTTAATATAATCTGTGGGCAAAGCATGCTGAGTAGACTCCTGACGGGTATTCAGACTGGTCACTACTTCTGGCGTCACATGCCTTAAAATTAGGCTTGGTCAGTGATAGCAGATGCAGGAAGTGAGGGTTGGAGGAGGAAACAATTGAGCACGTTCTGTGCTCGTGCCCTGCGCTGACAGGCTAAGACTCCAGCTATTAGGAGTGATACATCTGTCAAATCTAGAAGCAGCAAGTTGCTCAAGTCCTAGAAAGCTTCTAGTATTTGCCAAGAGGACGGAGTTATTTTATAACATAGGTTTTGGTTTTTGATAGGGTTTTGCAGTTTGGTCCTTAAAACAAACTTCTGGTAACACTACGGACTTACTAAGTCTGTGTGTGTCCTCATGGACCGGCCGGTTCAACCTAAACTAACCTACTTTGAAAAATATACATATACTTTTAGCTCTTTTTTCAACGTGTTTTGGACGGGTGAAAATTGGAACAAAATAAATTAAAGAAAATTTGTAAAAAATACTGAAAAACGTTTATATTTTATTATCCACGCCATTTTGTACAAAAAAAACTATAGAATATATTGCCGCAGTGTTATATTTTTTTGAGTGAAGTGCTTTCATAATTGTATGTGCGTTTTTGTCGTTCTTTTGGCCAATTCCCTGCCGTGGCCAGCAAGTTTTGTTAAAACGGATTCCTGCACGAATATAGTTGACATTTTCTGAATTTTATGGATGCTAATTTCATTGCATTGTCCTAAAATACTTTATAAAGATTTATTTATTCTTTCCGCAAGGATTGTTTACGTTTTCGCTTCACCTTCCTCTACGCCGGTAGCTTGCTTTGGCATATAACTGGACCCAACGAACAGACACAAATTGTAGCTGTCTATTATAATCGAATCAATAGCCGCGGCATTATTTATGGAGTTGGAAAGCAACGCATACGAAAATGGCCAGGCGAGAATGGAAAGGCAAATATTGCGAGATTTGTGTAATCCATTTGAGATGAGTGACGAATTGTAAGAAATTGAACTTAAAAGTGGTAAAGTTTAATTACTTATTTAGGTTCAAAAAGAACTTTCGACTTAATAAGGATGCTTTCAAGTATGTGTTAGATACTTTTTCAGGGCAAATAAGTCCATGGACTTCGACATCGACATGTTCTTTTTGACCTGAAAACATATAAAAAACAATCATCATCAAGCCTTCTACGTTTCTAAACAAGTTTTATTACATTTTTGTTAAAATTCTGTTATAAATTAATAAAAAAATAAAAAGAAAATATTTTTCCGCCAACTAATTTGCAACTTAGAAAAACGGAACTACGATCGAAATGCAGAATACACAAAATCGAACGATTCGAAGTTGGATCGAAAGAGATTGGAACACAGAATACTAAATTTGCGAAATCGAAAAAATTGCAATCCAAGTCGAAATGCAGAATAGGGGTGATTGATTTGAGAAATAAGTGCAAAATGGTTATCAAAGTCGCACTAATTGCATTTCGCTGGAATATAAATAAAAACCTTAAATTTGTTATTTTGATGGAGCAAAAGTTGTTTGTTCAGCTGAAATGTTAGCTGGCACTTTTACTAAGCAATTCTCTCAAGCTATGTATAATGGGCCGAGTGAACAAAAAAACAAAAAAAATAAGATTTTCTGTGTTAGCTTTAACTTAAATTTAATCAAATTTTTATTGTTTCAATTCTTTTTATACCCAGCTGTACTTGTACATAGGGTATTATAACTTTGATTGGATAACGGTTGGTTGTACAGGTATAAAGGAATCGAGATAGATATAGACTTCCATATATTAAAATCATCAGGATCGAAAAAAAATTAGATTGAGCCATTTCCGTCCGTCCGTCCGTCCGTCTGTCTGTCCGTCTGTCCGTTAACACGATAACGTGAGTAAATATTGAGATATCTTCACCAAATTTGGTACACGAGCTTATCTGGACCCAGAATAGATTGGTATTAAAAATGAGCGAAATCGGATGATAACCGCGCCCACTCTTTATATATATAACATTTTGGAAAACACAAAAAGCCTGATTATTTAATAAATAATTCACCTAGAATGTGGAAATTTGACGTGTGGACTGATATGGAGCAAAAAATAGATTTTTATACACGAAAGGGCGATAAGACAGATACATTGATCGACTTGTTATTTACAGATAGTAGCTCTATATCATGTTTAAAATTAGAAGAGTTTCAGATTTCAGATCATGAAACGATTAAATTCAAAATCAAATTACATAAGTTATTTCAGATGAGAACGAAGAGAACAATATACGAAGAGAAAATTATACAAGCGACAGCCTTGTTAATGAATTACGACAGCTTAACTACACTGACTTTGAAAATCTGAGCATCGAAAATAAGGCAACATTCCTATATAATAAGCTATCAAGCGCAGTGACCACCCTGACATACTCTAAAGAAGTCAGTGTCAAACTTATGAACAAGTGGTATGATTTTGAGCTGGCTAACTTAAATAAACGTAAGCTAAATCTTTACAAGATCAGCCTATCCACTGGAGAATGGAGTGAATATTATAGTTCGAAACGCCAATATAAACGGCTAATTAAGATAAAAAAAAGCCAAGTACATGGAAAACAAAATCAACCATAGTGCTGGCGATAGTAAGGTCATGTGGAAAAACTTGAAAAATTCCATAAGCATGGCTAAAGAAAATAATGGTATTAAAAAAATTAAAATAAACGACCAACTCTACACAGAGGAAAATGAAATAGCGCAGTCTTTGAATGACTATTTCATTGATAGTATATTGGAGATTAGCATGAATATTCCTACTTCTTTTAGTAATGAAGGTACTATAGATGAGCAAAATGGCCCTAATGTTTTTAAGTTTCAGAAAGTATCCACTTCAGAGATAGTTGATATAGTAAGTAAGTTTAAAAATAAAATTGGAGGGAAGAAACTTGTGTCGGAAGGAGTCGTTAAATACTCCATAACGTATATAGGTTTTTTCTATTCTCAACTTGTTAATGAGAGCTTAGATAAAGGTCTCGTTCCTAGTTTATGGAAATCTTCTATAGTTGTGCCATTAGAAAAAGTTAAAAATACCATCAAAGCTGAGGAGATAAGACCTATTAACACGTTACAATGTGATGAAAAAATTTTGGAAACAGTGGTAAAAAATCAGCTGGTAAAATATTTAGAAGATAATGTAATTATTATACCTCAACAATTTGGTTTTCGAAAGAAACATTCATGTGAAAGTGCTTTGAATTTGGTTGTAGCGAACTGGAAAGAAGACTTAAGCAGGAAAAAACACATATTAGCTGTGTTTTTGGATTTAAAGCGTGCATTCGAGACGATCGACCAAAACTTAATGCTGAAAAAGCTTTCTTGCATTGGCGTTTCTGGTATAGAACTAAAATGGTTTCAAGACTTCCTAATTAACAGATACCAAAGAACAGTGATTGGAACGTCCGTATCGGATAGAGGGGGGGGGGGGGGGGTACCTGTTGGTCTACCTCAAGGGTCTGTGCTGGCACCCATACTGTTCAATATATATATTAATGATATAACTAGCTCCATTAAGCACTGTGAAATAAAATTGTTTGCTGATGATACATTGCTGATGATAAGTGGGAACAATATTACTGAAATATATGCTAAGCTGCAAGAAGATCTTAACAGCGTATATGGTTGGTTATGCGTAAACAGACTAAAAGTGAATGTCAATAAAACGAAATTTATGGTTATATCTAGACGCAATTTTCAAAACAGTGAGCTACAAAACTTAAATATAAATAACGAACTAATTGAAAAAGTCAGCACCATAAAATACTTGGGAATAAAAATAGATGATAAGCTGAATTTCAACGAGTACGTGGATTATACGGTAGGAAAAATAGCGAAAAAGTTATATTTTACACAACGAACCTGCAAATATTTAAATAGAAGGTATAAAATCATCGTCTACAGATCTATAATCGAACCTCATTTTATTTATTGCCCAACTATATTTTTCATCTTGCGAGATAGTCAGATATACAAGCTACAAAAGCAACAGAACCGCGCTATGAGATTCATTCTCAAAAAACGGTATGACACACCTATCAGAGACACGCTATGCTCTCTTAATTGGCTTAGCATTAGACAGCAACTTTTTTATTATACCATACAATTTATTAAAACTTTGCCTGCGTATTTGAGGACTAATATAAAATATGTAAAAGATATGCACTCTGTAAATACTCGTAATAAAAATGATTTTAATCTGCCGGCTTATAAAACTGAATCAGACAAATCTAAACTGTATTATAAAGGTCTTAAATCATATAATGAACTACCGAATGATATTAAATCATGTCATTCCAATAAATTTAAACAAAAATTGTACAATTATTGCGGAACACTACCAATTTAGTGCTGGACAGGCGGACTTCCATAGCATCGATAGAAGTGCAACGAAACTATACTGCTATGTAGCGCCAAGACTTCCAAGCTCTTGTACGCATACAAAAAGGTTGCCGAAGCACATACTGAAGCGCATCACTCGATTAACTCAGTGCATCGCCGTGCAGATGTTGCCTTCGCGCTTTACTAACATGCGTAAAATGCCTACATACTACACAAGCACAACGCTTTGTTCGCATGTTCTGGAAGTCTCCCATCCATAGTACTCCAAGGTAGGACATAGATGTAACTATTCTAGATTGCATAGTCTAGAAGACAATTATAAACATGTAAAATAGATTTAAGTTAGGCTTAGGAAAGCCGTAATAAATAAATACATTATACATTATTTCGACTCTTGATGAAAATTTGAAAACATTTTTTAAAATTGGCGTGACACCGCCCACTTGTGACAAAATCAATTTTACAAATATTATTAATCATAAATTAAAAATCGTTAAACCTATCGTAACAAACTTCGGTAGAGAGGTTGCCCTTACTATAAGGAATGCTTTGAAGAAAAATGAACGAAATCGATTAAGGACCACACCCACCTTTATATAAAAGATTTTTAAAAGGAGCGTGGACGAATAAAATAGGCTATATCTTTGCAAAAAATAGCTTTATATCAATGGTATTTCATTTCCCAAGTGGATTTATAGCAATAAATAGGAACAAATTCAAATTAAAAAAAATTGGCGTGGCCCCGCCTCTTTTATGACTAAGCAATTTTCTATGTTTCGGGAGCCATAACTCGAAGAAAAATTTGTTCACAATAGAACCATATGTATATGTATTATTGCGCAGCCTTGTAACACTATTTAGCACACAAAACAAACAACAACAGCATTTCAAGTGTACAGCTGGCTATGTAATGTTCGTTTTCACCAGAACTTAGACTTCCTTACTTGTTTCTAATATTTTTTTTTTCGCATGGCCAAATATGTATAAAAAGCGCCCACAAAATCTATCTTAATTTACTTTAAACTTAAAAATCGTTAGAAAAAGTCATAAAATATAATGAGCTTACGGAATAATTTCACGCTCCTTTTTGTCGTGATTCTTGGATGCCTTTTGATTAATGCGAATGCGCAATTGCGCATTATTGGCGGCGTACCTTCGAGCATATCGGATAGCCCACATTTGGTTGCAATATATTATGACGGCAAATATGATTGCGCTGGCTCATTGGTGACTATGCGAATAGTGGCTACAATCGAGAAATGCGTGAAAAAATCTTCTGTAAAAAAAATGTCCGTTGGAGCGGGTGTAATCAATTTAAATGAAACACCGCCACAACATCGCAATGTGAAGAAAGTATATTATCCGTGTGATTTATTTTCTAAGACGAATGTAGGTGTGATTAAAGTGCAATACGCTTTTAATAAGGCTTTTACAGTCAAAACAATACCACTTTGTACTCAAAACTTACCAACCATTAAACGGAAATTAATGCGAGTTAGTGGATATGGTTCAAAGAACGCAGTACTCGAAAGTATTTACGTGCCTATATTAACACGGCAGGAATGTTTGGTTGAATTCAATGGGACAAATGTCACTGTAACAAAATCAATGATTTGCGGCTCAAAAATCAATGGTGGTGTGTCTTCTGCAGATGCTGGAGCAGCGGGCGTTGTGAATGAACAACTTTGTGCAATTGCAATAGGTGATGGAGCTATTGGGGAATATCCGCAGCTATATATAGATGTATCTAATAAAAATGTTCGAAGTTTTATAGAAAGCAAGAAGAAAGATTAATTAGAGCGTGTTGTGATGAATCGAGTGCTGACATTATATATGTAGTATATGTAATCTATAAATCTTATAAAATAAAGTCTCTAAATACGGTTGAAGTGCCATAACTTCACACACAATACTCCGATTTTAAAATGGTTTTTTGCATTTGAAAGCTTAGCTACATATGTGGGATGGACAACATTTTAATATAATTTGAGGGTAAATATTATAGGGGAGTGGCAAATTGTCAAAATGTAGTAAAAAACTATAAATATGTTTGATTAAACAGCTATAAAGTAAATACGGATGAATCGATCTCTTTTTTATAGTAGAACTTTGAAATATTTACCTTCGTTTTACATAAAAAACCTAATACGAGTAAAATATTTTAAACACAATTAACAGTTTCTCCAAAAAATGCGCATACTTGCTTTGAGTGCATATATGTGATCCGGCCTATGAAAAGGTGGCTTATGACTCTAAAAAGAAATTGCGAGAAATAGCTCTTAAAGATAAACAATGCATTTCTACAGTTTCTTAGTCGTAGGAGTTGTTTTGAGTCATAAGCCACATTTTCATAGGCCGGGTCACATATGTAATACTCCTATATTGCTAGTACAGTATGCTCGCAATGAGTTATGAATTTGAAATCAAATAAAATAATTAAAATTTTTTTTAAGTTAAACGGTTTTATTGAAAACAATACTTACATTACACGGATCAACTTAAAATTTGACTTTGGCTTCAAAGCATTAAATTTAAATTTAAAGTTTGCTTGCGTAATTTTTCCAAATCTGTGGTTTTAATTTTTACGTGAAAATGAAACAATTCAAATAAATATTTTTATTGAGTTTTAATATCGAAATAACTTACAAAAAAGTGGAAAATGGTTTAAAAAAGTACACTTTTACTTTTTCTTTTATGTTCATAGGTACTATCCCTCAATAAACCCCAAATATAGTCTCCCATCATGTTTTCATTATATTGGCCTTGATAAAGTTCTTCGAAGAAAAGCCTAAAAGCTCTGCTTTACTTTTTGGTAAATTTAAATCTCTAATCAAATCATTAAAATCTTCAGTAGTGATGAAATGATGTTTTGGTTGTTCTGGTTTCGGTAAAAACTCCTTATCGGCATTGCTTTTATAAGAACGAAAAGATGATCCACTTCTCTGGGAGATGATCTCTCTCTCTTTTTTCGGTGTCTCTTGTACTGGTCGTGTTAGATCGCGTGCGACTGGAGCAGAAGAAGATTGAAGATCAGCATGTTCGATAGGTTTTGCATTTTTACCTCTAGGTCTTTTACTCGGATTCACAATGCAAAAGTAGCAGTCTTTAACGTGGTCTTTTGGTACTCGCCAGATTCTTGGCGTTGCAAATTTCATAGATCTTTTCAAACCTCGATACCAACCTATAATATAGAAAGAGAAACCAATATGTCTACTTTATTTAATTTACTATTTAAATAAAATATGCTTACTTTCCAAACATCTTTTACAATAACTTCAAGCAATATATGCAGCCCATATCTTGTCTTGATTCCAAAAAGGACTTCCAAAATATGCTTCGTAGGCTTCACAGAGGATGAGAGGTGTATTTAATTCATATTTTATATCTCGAACTTTAATAAATTGCCCACACATATTCACACTTTCGCGAAGACATTTTAGGCTATTCTAGAATTGTACAAAACACCTGATCGTTGTTTAGTTATCACTCTAGCGCCATGAGTATTGTTAATATAACTATTACGAAAGCAAAGTTTATCCCGAAAAAAGGAACAAACAAAAACAGAAGAACAAAATTTTTGTTTGTAAGGTCGTGTAATACCAAAAGCTAGAAAATAATCAGGTAGGTTCTAGGTACTAGTCGTCATAATCCTCATCAATCTAGTGCGTTGATGAGAAAAATAAAAAAAAGCGTTGGCGCGTGAAATTTTTAAAAATGTGAGGCGTAGCATAACCAGATTAAGGTTCAGTTGGTCTTACTTATGACTATCAATAGAAATTTGACGCGTCCAACGCTTTTATTTAATTGTATGATGAACGCCCTAGATTGATGAGGAGTGTGACGACTAGTACCTAGAACCTACATAATTATTTTTTAGCTTTTATTATTATTATTACTTAATTAAAGTATTGTTTTCAGTAAACCCGTTTAGCTTAAACATTTTATTGAAATTATTGTATTTACTTAAATTTCGCTTACAAAATTTGAACTTATGTGCTCCAAAGTACTTTGGTGTCTCTTCTACCGGACTGTATGTAATATTTGTTCAATGAGCCAAAACTATCTCGATCCTTGCGCCAGCTGGCGGCAATTTTTTTTACAGGTACCTTTTTATTCATGTATGTAATAACACATATATGAGCCAAATCGGACCATAAATACAAGTTTTTTCTTTTCTTATTATTGCATTGTCATCGGGTTCTGAACTATATTCCAAGTTTCAAGCTTGTACCTTATCGGGAAGTTACTTAAATTTCAAAATTCGTAAAAAAACGCTCACTTCATAGAGTCAAGCTAAATAAAACCGTTTAAAAAGCTGAACAACACGCCATAGCACAGAGGTTTATGTTTCCGCTATTAAGCACAACTCGTTTTTTAACCACTGCCTTCTCCAATAAATGCCGCTAGATGGGTCTCCTTGTGCGCCTACCCGAGAGTTACAAACATACAAGTGAAGCTAATATAAACGTGTTAAAAATGAATGTGGCGCATTCCTGTTTCTGGCTGGCAAAAAAGTAATGCTGTTCCTGTTTTTATGACATATTCGTTGATATGGCTCAACAATTTTTGGAAAAAAGTAAGAACCGCAACCCCCTCGTACTAATTTTTGCTAATAATTTTAAATATTTATTTATTCATATAATAATCAAAAACATGATATTTGGCACTACTTTGCTGCTAATTAGTGTGTGATATAACAACGCTATTGAATATCGAGGGCAACTCATAGGCGGTCTATGAACTGTTAGGGTACGCTTACACAGCCACCGATAAACCGAAAAATTGCAATCAGCTGATGAAATCGGCCGGAGTGGTGCTAAAGTTGAAACCGATTACACTGGACCACGAATTTCAACTTTTTCTCTTTACCAGAAACGCCGTTATGAAATTCGTATGTAAAATCACCCCCTTATTTCGAAAATTGAGTTCATTTTTGATTCTATGGTACGGTTTTTGAGATATTTGCAATTTACCGTTATTCGAAAAAACCAAAAAGATGGCTCCCTTTAATTACGTATATCTCATGAACGGGTAAAGCAATTGCAAATTACAGATCGGAAAGACGATAAAATTTTCTATGAATACATCATACATTGTTTTTTGCTCAACCAGACAGTTTTCGAGATATTAGCTTATCATTTCAGATTTTTGTTTTTTTTATGAAAAAATATGAAAAAAATTACTTTTTGCGAGGGCAACATTCCAAAACCACAACTTTTTATCCAGATATTTTTCCTTTGCGTAAAGCTCTGTTTAATTAGAAAAAAGATAAGCTATCATCGAATAAAATCGATGCAAAACTACGTAAGTTATAAGCGATCAAATAAAAATACCCAGGTTGCGCAACTTCAATGTATGTATACATACATATATTAAAGGTATAAAGTGCAAATGGGATATTATCCGGATAAACGAATAACACCATAACAATGATAATACTTTTTCCTTAAATAAATCAAATAGTACTTTTAATACTCGAATTGTTTTATATTAGGTAGAGAGGTTGCATCGAAAGGAAGAGTGGTTGGGTTCGAAACCTGGGTAAGTATGCAGGTAGATTTTCAAAATTATAAGACACAAAAAAATGTTTAAAGCCTACATCTAAAGCAGGTAGCATTTTCTTTTCCCGGCTTCGTATAAAAAGGAACCTTTCTGTCTAGGTAAGATTTGATTTTTTCAATTTTATTCTTGTTCCGAGTATAAATATGAGTTAATGCGCCTTGAAACTTCATAACATCTGCAAGGCTCGCCGAAGATAGTTCAGTTCATAAGTCAAATTTCAAAACCGTGATTTATTAAAAAAAATAAAATGAGTAAAAGGAAGCGAGAATTTGTTTGTAATAGCGATCCAGATATGTTCTGTTTCATGTGTGGCCAATATACTATCATAAGGCGACGACGAGTATTCTCAGATCAAGAAGAAAACTTTATACTCCAAGTATTTTGGCATTGAGCCTAAAAATGCTGAAAAACCATGGACACCGAACACTTTGTGTACATCGTGTCGAGTAGAATTGATTCAGTCGGAATCAGGACAACAAATAAAATTTGATACACCAATGATATGGAGAGAACCTACTTGCCATTCAATAGAGTGTTATATTTGTCAAACAAAAGTAGTTGGCATTGGAAGATCAAGAAGAGTAACCTATGCCAGCGTACCTACAGTGACATTACCAGTACTACATTCAACGGCAGTTGCGAATCCAGTTCCATTGTCAACAGTAATATCTGAGTGCGGGGAATCAAGTTGTACTGAATTTCGCATGGGAAACGAGAGAAACGTTCTGTCACAAGCACAACTTAATGATTGGATAAGAGATTTGGAACTATCCAAGGAAAATGCCGAGATCCACGCTTCTCGTATGCAACAATTTAAATTTGTGTCATCCGATGTTAAGGTGATATATTGTAGAACTCGTCACGAACAATTTTCCAAACACTATACCAAGAAAGACAGTATATGCTACTGCAACGACATTCCTGGTTTATTCAAAGAGTTTGGTCAAACATATGATTCAAAAGACTGGCGATTGTTCATAGACAGCAATAAACTGAGTTTGAAGGCTGTATTATTGCATATTTGTAACAAAAAGCCGTCTATCCCGATCGTACATGCAGTAAATACAAAGGAAACCTACGAGGAAATGCAAAAACTACTCAAATTTATCAAATATGAAGAGCATGATTGGAAAATATGTTCGCATCTCAAAGTCGTTGCAATGCTATGCGGTCTACAAAGTCGCTACACCAAGCACTGCTGCTTCCTTTGCAAGTGGGATAGCCGAGCTCGTAGGGACCACTACGTCAGAAAGGATTGGCCGGAAAGAGTCGAGTTTACCGTTGGTGTGGATAACATCAAATACACCCCTCTTGTCAAGAAAGAGAAAATCATACTTCTACCCTTACACATCAAGCTCGGTCTCATTAAAAACTTGGTTAAGGCTTTGGACAAAGAAGGCGAAGCATTCGACTATATGAAAACAATTTTTCCAGATATTTCTCAAGCCAAGATAAAGGAAGGTATTTTTGTTGGAGGACAAATAAAAAAGTTGATCAACAGTAATCAATTTAAAAGACTACTCTCATCAGTTGAGGCAGCAGCGTGGGAATCCTTTGAAAACGTCGTTGCTTCTTTTCTCGGTAGACACAAAAGCCCTAACTACGAGCAGATAGTGAACGACTTAATCAATAATTATGCGAAAATGGCTTAAAGGCTTGTTAAAATTAGTTTCCCAAAATTCTATAACTTGTTTACCTAACTAATATTTTCTTTCCAGGCGTAAATATGTCCTTAAAAATTCACTTTCTGCACTCACATTTGAGCTTTTTTCCGGCAAATCTTGGCGACGAAAGTGACGAACATGGCGAAAGGTTTCATCAGCAAATGAAATTAATTGATAATCGATATCAAGGATTCTGGGACGTTGCAATGATGGGCGATTACTGCTGGTTTCTCATAATGGAAACCGATCCTAAACTGAATAAGCGTCAAAGTAGAACACATAATTATTTCGACTACATAGTAAAATCAAATTAAGATAAAGATTGTTAGAATATAGTACAAACATAAATAAATTTAAAAAAAAGTTAAAAATATGGGAAATTTCATTCATAAATTGAACTTTTAACTAAATAGAAACAGAGCATAGCTAGATATTTCACTCTTCATACGTTTTGAGGTATACGTTGAAATTGCCCAACCTGGGTATTTTTATTTTATCGCTTATAACTTACGTAGTTTTGCATCGATTTTCTTCGATGGTAGCTTATCTTTTTTATAATTAGACAAAGCTTTACGTAAAGAAAAAACATCTGGAAAAAAAGTTGTGGTTTTGGAATGCTGCCCTCGCAAAGAGTAATTTTTTTCATATTTTTTCATAAAAAAAACAAAAATCTGAAATTATAAGCTAATATCTCGAAAACTATCTGTTTGAGCAAAAAACAATGTATTATGCATTTATAGCAAATTTTATTGTCTTTCCGATTCTGTAAACTTTTTTGCAATTGCTTTACCCGTTCGTGAGATATACGTAATTAAAGGCAGCCACCTTTTTGGTTTTTTCGAATAACGGTAAATTGCAAATATCTCAAAAACGGTACCATAGAATCAAAAATGAACTCGATTTTCGAAATCAGGGGGTGGTTTTACATACGAATTTCATAACGGTGTCTCTGGTAAATTTTGGCCGTCGACCAGTGTTATCGGCCGGGTAGCTTTTTTTCCTTACATGTTACTTTTTCGCAAAAATACGCTGGCGTTTATGCTTCTATGTGCTAATCACATAAATGGCGCCTGTTTTGCATACATTTTATTAATTTTTCAGTCCATCGCACAAATAATTAATTTTTCACAGCAAATGCACGCAATTTAACAAACACAATCGGACGATAAAATAGAACACGCGTGAATTTATCGGCAGTGAAAAACGACAACGGCCGACAGCAATTCTTTTTCATGGATACATACAAATGGTAACAGTAACAAGTAAGGAAGGCTAAGTTCGGGTGTAACCGAATATTACATACTCAGCTGAGAGCTTCGGAGACAAAATAAGGGAAAATCACCATGTAGGAAAATGAACCTAGGGTAGCCTTGGAATGTGTTTGTATGCCATGGGTATCAAATGGAAGGTATTAAAGAGTATTTTAAAAGGGAGTGGGCCATCGTTCTATGGGTGGACGCCATTTCGGGATATCGCCATAAAGGTGGACCGGGGGTGATACAATCCAATTACCATATTTCATCCCTTTTTTCGTATTTCGTATAGTATTATCGCATTTTTTTCATTTTTCGTAATTTTCGGTATCGAAAAAGTGGGCGTGGTTATAGCCGGATTTCGGCCATTTTTTATACCAAGATAAAGTGAGTTCAGATAAGTACGTGGACTAAGTTTAGTAAAGATATATCGGTTTTTGCTCAAGTTATCGTGTTAACGGCCTGGCGGAAGGACAGACGGTCGACTGTGTATAAAATGGGCGTGGCTTCAACCGATTTCGCCCATTTTCAGAGAAAACAGTAACCTTCATAGAATCTGTGTCCCTACCAAATTTCACAAGGATTGGTAAATTTTTGTTCGACTTATGACATTAAAAGTATTCTAGACAAATTAAAGGAAAAAGGGCGGAGCCACGCCCATTTTGAAATTTTCTTTTATTTTTGTATTTCATTGCACCATATCTCTACTGGAGTTGAATTTTGACATAATTTGTTAATATACTGTATAGATATTTAATTTTTTGTTAAAATCTGACTTAAAAAAATTTTTTTTTTTAAAGTGGGCGTATTCGTCATCCCATTTGGCTAATTTTTATTTAGCACACATATAGTTATAGGAGTAACGTTCCTGCCAAATTTCAGCATGATATCTTCAACGACCGCCAAACTACAGCTTGCAAAACTTTTAAATTACCTTCTTTCAAAAGTGGGCGGTGCCACGCCCATTGTCAAAAATTTTACTAATTTTCTATTCTGCGTCATAAGGTCAAAACACCTACTAAGTTTCATTGCTTTATCCGTCTTTGGTAACGAATTATCGCATTTTTTCGGTTTTTCGAAATTTTCGATATCGAAAACGTGGGCGCGGCTATAGTTCGATTTTGTTCATTTTAAATAGCGATCTGAGGTGAGTGCCGAGGAACCTACATACCAAATTTCATCAAGATACCTTGAAATTTACTCAAGTTATCCTGTTTACGGACAGACGGACGGACGGACCGACGGACGGATAGACGGACATGGCTAAATGAATTTCTTTTTTCGCCCAGATCATTTTGATATATAGAAGTCTATATCTATCTCGATTAGTTTATGCCGTTACGGATTACCGTAATGCGAACAAAACTAATATACTCTGTGAGCTCTGCTCAGCTGAGTATAAAAATAGGTAGGTACTTTGTGTGAGGATGCAAAGTTTCACGTTTTTTGTGGTCTGCATGTAAAAACTATGTTTACGAATCACGTATTTCAAAAATATATGACGTAAACGTAAGTGTTTCATGAAATTTTAAGCTTCTAGCCGTAAAAAAGGGGCAAAAATGACAGTTTATATGGGGTATATACTATATAAACCACCGATCTCTATGATTTTTTCCATATATGCCATATACGTAAGCATTTGGTGAAATTTGAAGCTTCTAGCTGCTAAAATGGGGCTGAAATTGCGAATATAAATATATACTATATATATCTTAATATATAAACAAGTAAGGAAGGTTAAGTTCGGGTGTAACCGAACATTACATACTCAGTTGAGAGCTATGGTGACAACATAAGGGAATATAACCATGTAGGAAAATGAACCGAGGGAAACCCTGGAATGTGTTTGTATGACATGTGTATCAAATGAAAGGCATTAAAGAGTATTTTATGAGGGAGTGGGCCATAGTTCTATAGGTGGACGCCATTTAGGGATATAGTCATAAAGGTGGATCAGGGTTGACCCTAGAATTAGTTTGTACAATATGGGCATCAAAAGAAAGGTGTTAATGAGTATTTTAAAAGGGAGTAATCCTTAGTTCCATAGGTGGACGCCGTTTCGAGATATCGCCATAAAGGTGGAGCAGGGGTGACCCTAGAATTTGTTTGTACAATATGGGCATCAAAAGAAAGGTGTTAATGAGTTTTTTAAAAGGGAGTAATCCTTAGTTCCATAGGTGGACGCCGTTTTGAGATATCGCCATAAAGGTGGAGCAGGGGTGACCCTAGATTTCGTTTGAGCAATATGGGTATCAAACGAAAGGAGTTAATGAGTATTTTAAAAGGGAGTGGGCCTTAGTCCTATAGGTGGACGCCTTTTCGAGGTATCGCAATAAAGGTGGGCCAGGGGTGACTCTAGACTTTGTTTGTACGATATGGGTATCAAATGAAAGGTGTTAATGAGTATTTTTAAAAGGGAGTGGGCCTTCGTTTTATAGGTGTTCGCCTTTTCGAGATATCGCCATAAAGGTGGACCAGGGGTGACTTTAGAATTTGTTTGTGTGATATGGGTATCAAATGAAAGGTGCTAATGATTATTTTAAAAGGGCGTGGGGCTTAGTTCTATAGGTGGACCCCTTTTCGAGATATGGCCATAAAGGTGGACCAGGGGTGACTCTAGAATGCGTTTGTACGATATGGGTATCAAATGAAAGGTGTTAATGAGCATTTTAAAAGGGAGTAATCCTTAGTTCCATAGGTGGACGCCGTTTTGAGATATCGCCATAAAGGTGGACCAGGGGTGACCCTAGAATTTGTTTGCACAATATGGGCATCAAACGAAAGGTGTTAATGAGTATTTTAAAAGAGAGTGGGCCTTAGTTCTATAGGTGGACGCCGTTTCGAGATATCGTCATAAAGGTGGGCCAAGGGTGACTCTAGAATTCGTTTGTGCAATATGGGTATCAAACGAAAGGAGTTAATGAGTATTTTAAGAGAGAGTGGGCCTTAGTTCTATAGGTGGACGCATTTTCGAGGTATCGCAATAAAGGTGGGCCAGGGGTGACTCTAGACTTTGTTTGTACGATATGGGTATCAAATGAAAGGTGTTAATGAGTATTTTTAAAAGGGAGTGTGCCTTCGTTTTATAGGTGTTCGCCTTTTCGAGATATCGCCATAAAGGTGGACCAGGGGTGACTTTAGAATTTGTTTGTGTGATATGGGTATCAAATGAAAGGTGCTAATGATTATTTTAAAAGGGCGTGGGGCTTAGTTCTATAGGTGGACCCCTTTTCGAGATATGGCCATAAAGGTGGACCAGGGGTGACTCTAGAATTTGTTTGTGCAATACGGGTATCAAACGAAAGGAGTTAATGAGTATTTTAAGAGGGAGTGGGCCTTAGTTCTATAGGTGGACGCCTTTTCGAGATATCACCATAAAGATGGACCAGGTGTGACTCTATAATGCGTTTGTACGATATGGGTATCAAATGAAAGGTGTTAATGAGTATTTTAAAAGGGAGTAATCCTTAGTTCCATAGGTGGACGCCGTTTCGAGATATCGCCATAAAGGTGGGCCAGGGGTGACTCTAGAATTCGTTTGTGCAATATGGGTATCAAACGAAAGGAGGTAATGAGTATTTTAAGAGGGAGTGGGCCTTTCTGGACCAGGGGTGTCTCTAGACTTTGTTTGTACGATATGGGTATCAAATGAAAGGTGTTAATGAGTATTTTTAAAAGGGAGTGGGCCTTCGTTCTATAGGTGTTCGCCTTTTCGAAATATCGCCATAAAGGTGGACCAGGGGTGACTCTAGAATGAGTTTGTACGATATGGGTATCAAATTAAAGGTATTAATGAGAGTTTTAAAAGGGAGTGGTGGTAGTTGTATATGTAAAGGCGTTTTCCAGATATCGACCAAAATGTGGACCAGGGTGACCCAGAACATCATCTGTTGGATACCGCTAATTTATTTATATATGTAATACCTGCCAAGATTTTAAGGGTTTTTTATTTCGGCCTGCAGAACTTTTTCATTTTCTTCTACTTAATATGGTAGGTGCCACAACCATTTTATAAAGTTTTTTCTAAAGTTATATTTCGCGTCAATAAAACAATCCAATTACCTTACCATATTTCATCCCTTTTTTCGTATTTGGTATAGAATTATGGCATTTTTTTCATTTTTCGTAATTTTCGATATAGAAAAAGTGGGCGTGGTCATAGTCGGATTTCGTTCATTTTTCATACCAAGATAAAGTGAGTTCAGATAAGTACGTGAACTGAGTTTAGTAAAGATATATCGAATTTTGCTCAAGTTATCGTGTTAACGGCCATGCGGAAGGACAGACGGACGACTGTGTATAAAAACTGGGCGTGACATCAACCGATTTCGGCCATTTTCACACAAAACAGTTAACGCCATAAAATCTATGCCCCTACCAAATTTCAAAAGCATTGGTTAATTGTTGTTTGACTTATGGCGTTAGAAGTAACCTAGACAAATTAAATGAAAAAGGGCGGAGCCACGCCCATTTTTAAATTTTCTTTTATTTTTGTATTTTGTTACACCATATCATTACTGGAGTTGAATCTTGACATAATTTACTTATATACTGTAAAGATATTAAATTTTTTGTTAAAATTTTACTTTAAAAAAAAATTTTTTTTAAAAGTGGGCGTGGTCCTTCTCCGATTTTGCTAATTTTTATTAAGCGTACATATAGTAATAAGAGTAACGTTCCTGCCAAATTTCATCATGATATCTTCAACGACTGCCAAATTACAGCTTGCAAAAGTTTTAAATTACCTTCTTTTAAAAGTGGGCGGTGCCCCGCCCATTGTCCAAAATTTTACTAATTTTCTATTTTGCGTCAAAAGTTCAACTCATCTACCAAGTTTCGTCGCTTTATCGGTCTTTTGTAATGAATTATCGCACTTTTTCGGTTTTTCGAAATTTTCGATATCGAAAAAGTGGGCGTGGTTATAGTCCGATATCGTTCATTTTAAATAGCGATCTGAGATGAGTGCTCAGGAACCTATATACCAAATTTCATCAAGATACCTCAAAATTTACTCAAGTTATCGTGTTAACGGACGGACGGACGGACGGACATGGCTCAATCAAATTTTTTTTCGATCCTGATTATTTTGATATATGGAAGTCTATATCTATCTCGATTCCTTTATATATGTACAACCAACCGTTATCCAATCAAACTTAATATACTCTGTGAGCTCTGCTCAACTGAGTATAAAAACACGTGTCACACAATGGACTCCTAAACTGCTGAACCGATTTGTTTTGCACCCCGTGTGTAGTTTGATCTAACTTGAAATATAGGATAGGTGTCTGGGTGACTAGGGTCTCTAGATATAGGCCAAAACGTGGACCCGGGTACCCGTAGAATGTGTTTATAGAATATGGATATCAAATGAAAGCTGTTGATGAGTGCTTTAGTAGAGGGTAATTTTCGTACCCCTGGGTGACTCGGGTATCGAGATATAGGCCAAAACGTGGACCTAGGTACCCCTAGAATGTGTGTATAGAATATGGATATCAAATGAAAGCTGTTGATGAGTGCTTTAGTAGAGGGTAATTTTCATACCCCTGGGTGACTAGGGTCTCGAGATATAGGCCAACACGTGGGCCCGGGTACCCCTAGAATGTGTTTATAGAAAATGGATATCAAATGAAAGCTGTTGATGAGATCTTTAGTAGAAGGTAATTTTCATACCCCTGGGTGACTAGGGTAGGGTCCCGAGATATAGGCCAAAACGTGGACCCGGGTACCCCTAGAGTGTATGTATAGAATATGAATATCAAATGAAAGCTGTTGATGAGTGCTTTAGTAGAGGGTAATTTTCATACCCCTGGGTGACTAGGGTCTCGAGATATAGGCCAAAACGTGGACCCGGGTACCCCTAGAGTGTGTTTATAGAATATGGGTATCAAATGAAAGCTGTCGATGAGTGCTTTAGTAGAGGGTAATTTTCATACCCCTGGGTGACTAGGGTCTCGAGATATAGGCCAAAACGTGGACCCGGGTACCCCTAGAATGCGTCTATAGAAAATGGATATCAAATGAAAGCTGTTGATGAGTGCTTTAGTAGAGGGTAATTTTCATACCCCTGGGTGACTAGGGTCTCGAGATATAGGCCAAAACGTGGACCCGGGTACCCCTAGAGTGTGTTTATAGAATATGGGTATCAAATGAAAGCTGTCGATGAGTGCTTTAGTAGAGGGTAATTTTCATACCCCTGGTTACTAGGGTCTCGAGCTATAGGCCAAAACGTGGACCTGGGTATCCTAGAATGTGTGTATAGAATATGGATATCAAATGAAAGCTGTTGATGAGTGCTTTAGCAAGGGGTAATTTTCATACCACTGGGTGACGAGATATAGGCCAAAACGTGGACGCTGGTACCCCTAGAATGTGTTTATAGAATATGGATATCAAATGAAAGCAGTTGATGAGTGCTTTATTAGAGGGTAATTTTCATACCCCTCGGTGACTAAGGTCTCGAGATATAGGCCAAAACGTGGACCCGGGCACCCCTAGAGTGTATGTATGGAATATGGATATCAAATGAAAGCTGTTTATGAGTGCTTTAGCAGGGGGTAATTTTCATACCCCTAGGTGACTAGGGTCTCGAGATATAGGCCAAAACGTGGACGCGGGTACCCCTAGAATGTGTTTATAGAATATGGATATCAAATGAAAGCTATTGATGAGTGCTTTAGTAGAGGGTAATTTTCATACCCCTGGGTGACTAGGGTCTCGAGATATAGGCCAAAACGTGGACCCGGGTATCCCAAGAATGTGTTTATAGAATGTGGATATCAAATGAAAAGCTGTTGATGAGTGCTTTAGCAGAGGGTAATTTTCATACCCCTGGGTGACTAGGGTCTCGAGATATAGGCCAAAACGTGGACCCGGGCACCCCTAGAGTGTATGTATACAATATGGATATCAAATGAAAGCTGTTGATGAGTGTTTTAGAAGGGCGTAATTTTCATAGCCCTAGGTGATTAGGGTCTCGAGATATAGGCCAAAACGTGGACGCGGGTACCCCTAGAATGTGTTTATAGAATATGGATATCAAATGAAAGCTGTTGATGAGTGCTTTAGTAGAGGGTAATTTTCATACCCCTGGGTGACTAGGGTCTCGAGATATAGGCCAACACGTGGGCCCGGGTACCCCTAGAATGTGTTTATAGAAAATGGATATCAAATGAAAGCTGTGGATGACTGCTTTAGCAGAGGGTAATTTTCATACCCCTGGGTTACTAGGGTCTCGAGATTTAGGCCAAAACGTGGGCCAGTGAATGCCTAGAATGTGTTTATACAATATGGATATCAAATGAAAGCTGTTGATGAGTGCTTTAGTACAGAGTAATATATTATCCAGAGATGGACTGGGTCCCAGTCCCAGTCGACCAGGACTGGGACTGAGACTCGGAGTGTGACTGGGACTGGTACTGGAATAAAATACATACCACTCTCGTGGACAGGCAATAAGGGATACAGAAGAATGAGAAGAAATTGAGAGAGGAAAAAGAAAGGAGATTGAGAAAGAGATAGAATGAGACGTAGATGGAGATAGATGAAGCGAAAAATACTGAGGGAGGAGTGAAAAAAGGATTAGGAAAGAGTGAAGAGAGCGGGAGGGGGGGGGGGGGCGGAGGGCAGAGTCAGACGGAAAAAGCTTATTAAAATGTATGCAGATAGGCCAAATTTAGGGCAGGACAACGTCTGTCCGGTCTTCTAGTATCTATATATATAAAAATCAAATTCTGTGTGTGTGTGTGTGTGTGTTCGCTATGGAGTCGTATTTCCCATTATTCAATCATCACCAAATTTTGGCTATAGGTTCCTTAGATCAACGCGAAGGTTTTAGGCTAAAAATAATTTCGATATATAAAAGGGGCGTGCACCTCCCATACAAATGAAATCTTTGGTACTGCATACCTTTGAAGGTATACATGCCAGAACATTGAAATTAAGTAAGGAGTTATATGAGGTGGATCCCTAACACTACCAAGAAAATGTGGAATTAGAAAAAAGGGGGCGTGGCACCTTCCATACAAATGGAATATATCATACTGCATATCTCTGGATGTAGTAATGGTAGGATAATGAAAATTGGTAAGGAGTTATATGACGTTAAGTCCTAACACCTCCAGTAAAATGTGGAATTGGGAAAAAAGGGGCGTGGCACCTTCCCTACAAATGGGATTTTTTAGAACTATGGCTGCCGTACAAACTTAGGTTATTTTAACACCTAAAGTTTGACTGAATTGTTGAGTTTGGTTGTTATTCCTTTTGGACGTTTAGTAAACTGCCGCCGTTAAAAAAATTTGTTAGCTTCAGTCTATCTAACTCTTCTCTAAAAATCAAATTCTGTGTGTGTGTTTCCTATGGACACGTATTTCCCACACTTCAATCATCACCAAATTTTGGCTATATGTTCCTTCGATCCAAACGAAGGTTTTTCATATTTCAGAATTAAGCGTTTTAAATAAAATTTTTTTTTTTTGGCTCTTCGAACGAGCAATCTTAGCTCCCAAAACTGATCATGTTAACATAATCAATGATTGCATTCAGAACCAAATTCTTGGTGAAGTTACGAAATATAAATCGATCGGCACAGTTACAGATGAAGATCAAATTGTGAATTATCCGATTGAATTTATAAACTCTTTAGAACCACCTGGAATACCTGGGCATATATTAAATTTGAAAATTGGCTCACCAGTCATGTTTCTTCGGAATTTAGACCCACTAAAATTGTACAATAGAACCAGACTTTGCTTTAAGGAATTAATTCCGAATGTAATGAAGCAACAACCATCAGCGGTAAAAGCAGAGGTGAAGATGTGCTCATACCAATGATTCCTACAGATTTTCCATTCAATTGTAAGGTCCTACAGTTTCTTGTACGCCTTGCTTTTGCAATTACAATCAACAAAGCACAAGGACAATCGCTTAATGTTGCACGAAAAAATTTAGAGAGTCCATGCTTTTCCCATGGCCAGCTATGTGTTGCTTGCTCTAGAGTTGTAACGCCAAATTTGTTTATTTTTGCACCAACCAAAAAAACCAAAATTGTTGTGTGGGCATTACAATAAGGTACAATAATAAAATGTTTTAAATGAAAATTTCACCAAATATGTGTACATAATTCACTTCAATTTAGAGAACAATAAACTAAATTATCAACAAAAAAAAAAAAAAAAACAGAAAAAATAACGCAACATTCATTCGATCTCGGGCGTTACAACGTACGCTGGGTAAAGCTAGTACTATATATACCACCAATCTCTATGATTTTTTCAGACAACAATATATGCTATATACGTACGCATTCGTTGAAATTTGAAGCCTCTAGCTCTTAAATTGGGGCAGTAATTACGAAATCTTTCTTATCTGAGTAATCGGTTGTGGGGGATATATGCTATATATACGACCGATCTCATCCATTTTTTCAGACAAAAATATGTGCAATATACGAAAGCATATGGGATGTTTGAAGCTTCAATCTGATAAATTGAGGAAGATATGAAAAAATCCTCTTTTTCTGAAGAATCGGTTGTATGGAGTATATATGCTATAGTGGCCCTATCTGGCCGGTTCCGACAAATGTCTAATCGGACACCTAAATACACTTGCTCACCAAATTTTATCACGATATCTCAACAATTGAAGGACTAGTTTGCATACAAACAGACAGCCGGACAGACGGACATGGCTAAATCAACTCAGCTCTTCATCGTGATTATTTCGATGTACTTAATGTGGTCCTATCTATTTTCCTTTAAGGACTTACAATTTTGGGATTCGTGACGAAATTAATATACCATTTCATTTTCATGAAAGGTATAAAAATAATGCTACTAAATGTGTTAAACTATGCAATTGTAATTGAAATAATAACTCAAATACAAATTCTTTAACTAAAACGATCCATTATGTCGGTGGCTAATAATGGATATGGAAATTATTTATGATAAATTTAATAAATTATCATTTTATACTGGCAATAGTTTCTTTTATTTCATCTTCGAAAGTCAAATCTTACAAACGTAATTGTGATCTCAATTTAACGGCTACAATCATTTGGAACAAAACTTTAAAAGTGGATTTAGGTTTAAGACGTGATTTCGAATTTCCTTTTATTTTAGCTGACATTGATACTCCTATTATTGGTGCAAACTTTTTAACAAAATTTGGTATATTAGTTGGTATGAAAAACAGATTTAAAAACCAAATTAAAAGTTTCAGTTTCTTCTGGTTTTTGTGAAATATATTCGATTAAAATATCTTTTTCAGAAAATAAATTTATACCTATATGACACGACTTTATTTCTGCTGGTGTTTCAAGCTAAAAAACTGACGAAACTTTATCGGAAAGTCAAATAACAAAAACAATTTTCAACAAGAGAAGGAGAGACCAATATTGTTCACAAAATAAAATAAATTGACATGTTTTACATGTTTTTGACATGTTTATATTTAAAATTTTTTTTTTCATTAACATTTTTCACAACAAAAACAATGCAAATAACACGAAAACGTTATTTCGCGCTCTCGTGAGTCACTTATTTCACGCAAAAGTTAATTTTATAGCGTTTTCTTTTCTGGCTATAGTGTTACGCGTTTTGTACGCCGCGCAAGGGTTGTTGTTCTATTCTAAAAAACAGGCAACGCCTTTAAGGGGTATTTCGTTTTTTTGTGAAAATTGTTTCCAGCTCGCAACGCAAAAGCGTTACACTTTTACCCTGTATAAAATGGGGGTGTGGCAATGCAACTCTGTGAAACTCTCAATTCGCTCTTGAGTTCCACATATACTCTGTTAATATGAGTGCACAGATCACCTACCAGATTGCGCATTCACGAGTTCAAAATTGCTTCGTTCTGCACATCTACGTCACAGTTGACTGTTTGACTGTTTGAGCGAATGAAAGAAAGAGAGAAAAAAACAAGTAAGGAAGGCTAAGTTCGGGTGTAACCGAACATTACATACTCAGTTGAGAGCTATGGAGACAAAATAAGGAAAATCACCATGTAGGAAAATGAACCTAGGGTAACCCTGGAATGTGGTTGTATGACATGTGTATCAAATGGAAGGTATTAAAGAGTATTTTAAGAGAGAGTAGGCCATAGTTCTATGGATGGACGCCATTTAGGGATATCGCCATAAAGGTGGACCAGGGCTGACTCTAGAATTTGTTTGTACGATATGGGTATCAAAGGAAAGGTGTTACTGAGCATTTTAAGAGGGAGTGGGCCTTAGGTCTATCGGTGGACGCCTTTTCGAGAAATCGCGATAAAGGTGGACCAGGGGTTACTCTAGAATGTGTTTGTACGATATGGGTATCAAATGAAAGGTGTTAATGAGTATTTTAAAAGGGAGTGATCCTTAGTTCCATAGGTGGACGCCGTTTCGAGATATCGCCATAAAGGTGGACCAGGGATGACTCTAGAATGTGTTTGTACGATATGAGCATTTTAAGACGGAGTGGGCTTTAGGTCTTTCGTTGGACGCCTTTTCGAGAAATCGCCATAAAGGTGGACCAGGGGTGACTCTAGAATATGTTTGTACGATATGGGTATCAAACGAAAGGCGTTAATGAGTATTTTAAAAGGGAGTGATCCTTAGTTCCATATGTGGACGCCTTTTCTAGATATCGCCATTAGAGTGGGCCAGGGGTGACTCTAGAATGTTTGTACGATATGGGTATCAAACGAAAGGTGTTACTGAGCATTTTAAGAGGGAGTGGGAATTAGGTCTATAAATGGACGCCTTTTCGAAATACCGCCATTAGGGTGGGCCAGAGGTGGCTCTAGAATGTGTTTGTACGATATGGGTATCAAATGAAAGGTGGTAATGAGTATTTTAAAAGGGAGTAATCCTTAGTTCTATAGGTGGACGCCTTTTCGAGATATCGCCATAAAGGTGGACCAAGGGTGACTCTAGAATGTTTGTACGATATGGATATCAAACGAAAGGTGTTACTGAGCATTTTAAGAGGGAGTGGGCATTAGGTCTATAGGTGGACGCCTTTTCGAGATATCGCCATTAGGGTGGGCCAAGGGTGACTCTAGAATGTTTGTACGATATGGGTATCAAACGAAAGGTGTTACTGAGCATTTTAAGAGGGAGTGGGCATTAGGTCTATAGGTGGACGCCTTTTCGAGATATCGCCATTAGGGTGGGCCAGGGGTGACTCTAGAATGTTTTGTACGATATGGGTATCAAACGAAAGGTGTTACTGAGCATTTTAAGAGGGAGTGGGCATTAGGTCTATAGGTGGACGCCTTTTCGAGATATCGCCATTAGGGTGGGTCAGGAGTGACTCTAGAATGTGTTTATACGATATGGGTATCAAACGAAAGGTGGTAATGAGTATTTTAAAAGGGAGTAATCCTAAGTTCTATAGGTGGACGCCTTTTCTAGATATCACCATAAAGATGGACCAAGGGTGACTCTAGAGTGTTTGTACGATATGGGTATCAAACGAAAGGTGTTACTGAGCATTTTAAGAGGGAGTGGGCATTAGGTCTATAGGTGGACGCCTTTTCGAGATATCGCCATTAGGGTGGGCCAGGGGTGACTCTAGAATGTGTTTGTACGATATGGATATCAAATTAAAAGTATTAATGAGGGTTTTAAAAGCGAGTGGCCCTTAGATGTATATGTGAAGGCGTTTTCGCGATATCGACCAAAATGTGGACCAGGGTGATCCAGAAAATCATCTGTCGTGTACTGCTAATTTATTTATATATGCAATACCACGAACAGTATTCCTGCCAAGATTCCAAGGGCTGTTGATTTCGCCTTGTAGAACTTTCTCATTTTCTTCTACTCAATATGGTAGGTGTCACACCCATTTTACAAAGTTTTTTCTAAGGTTATATTCTGCGTCAATAAACCAATCCAATTACCATGTTTCATCCCTTTCTTCGTATTTGGTATAGAATTATGGCATTTTTTAAATTTTTCGTAATTTTCGATATCTATAAAGTGGGCGTGGTTATAGTCGGATTTCGGCCATTTTTTATACCAAGATAAAGTGAGTTCAGATAAGTACGTGGACTTAGTTTAGTAAAGATATATCGGTTTTTGCTCAAGTTATCGTGTTAACGGCCAAGCGGAAGGACAGACGGTGGACTGTGTATAAAAACTGGGCGTGGCTTCCACCGATTTCGCCCATTTTCACAGAAAACAGTTACCGTCATAAAATCTATGCTCCTACCAAATTTCAAAAGGATTGGTAAATTTTTGTTCGACTTATGGCATTAAAAGTATTCTAGACAAACTAAATGAAAATGGGCGGAGCCACGCCCATTTTGAAAATTTCTTTCATTTTTGTATTTTGTTGCATCATATCATTACTGGAGTTGAATTTTGACTTAATTTACTTATATACAGTAAAGATATTAAATTTTTTGTTAAAATTTGACTTTTAAAAAATTTTTTTTTAAAAAGTGAGTGTGTTCTTCATCCGATTTTGCTAATTTTTATTTAGCACATATATAGTAATAGTATTAACGTTCCTGCCAAATTTCATCATGATATCTTCAACTGCCAAATTACAGCTTGCAAAGCTTTTAAATTACCTTCTTGTAAAAGTGGGCGGTGCCACGCACATTGTCCAAAATCTTACTAATTTTCTATTCTGCGTCTTAACGTCAACCCATCTGCCAAGTTTCATCGCTTTATCCGCCTTTGGTAATGAATTAACGCATTTTTTCGGTTTTTCGAAATTTTCGATATCGAAAAAGTGGGCGTGGTTATAGTCCAATATTGTTCATTTTAAATAGCGATCTGAGATGAGTGCCCAGGAATCTACATACCAAATTTCATCAAGATACCTCAAAATTTACTCAAGTTATCGTGTTAACGGACAGATGGACGGACGGACGGACGGACATGGCTCAATCAAATTTTTTTTCGATACTGATGATTTTGATATATAGAAGTCTATATCTATCTCGATTCCTTTATACCTGTACAACCAACCGTTATCCAATCAAAGTTAATATACTCTGTGAGCTCTGCTCAACTGAGTATAACAAATGAGAAAATGACGTAAGAATTGCCCATAAAAAAGAGATGATCTAATGTTTACATGCGCAATGCGCAATTTTCTTGTGTGATTTGTGATATAAGTGAATGTGGTGACAAAGAGGATAAATACAATAAGAGCCGTCACTCGTTATTTTTTTGGCATTTACTCGATGTATATTGAGAGGTAGTCGCTACTTTTTTTTTGGGCGAGATGTTTATAAATGTCTTCCATACATTTTCGTGGGGTATTTGTGTTAATTTTTCGACTGTATTTAATTAATTTATTTAATTCTCTTTCCAAAAATCACAGTTGCACAAGGGGCCTACACGGCATGGATAAATGCGAGACAATTAAAAATGTTCTTCTCAGAAAACATTCGGCATCAATTTTTTCAATTTCCAGCGAGATACTCGCCACAAAATAACGAGTGACGGCTCTTACTGTATTTATCCTCTTTGGTGGTGAGATGAAATGTTCTCTGTATGCACTATAAATGTTGACAATTTTCTGGGGTAGGAGTAACACTATTAAGGCTTTACCATTTACTTAGGCAACAATTTATTTCAGAAAAGAAAACGCTATTAGTTGTGTATTTATGCATGAAATTTTCAATTTTAAAACAAAATTTTGATTTACATGAGTAAATGGGAGTGGGAGTCGAACCCGCACTCCTACGATAGTTGAAATGGTTATAAACGCATTCAGCTACGTCATGCCTTAGTTGTTATAAAGTTTTTCCCAATTGCCTTCTTTTCGCATATATTATCTTCCACACATTACATAATTCGTATGTAGTTATGTGTTGAAGTTATGCCTGTTTGTAAGGCGGTTTTCAGAGAAACTTGGTATTTGTTGTTGTTTTTGTTCTATTATAGAACTACAACGAATTAACCAAATGTTGTCTTCTTACATGAGTTAACCGGGGATTGCCCGTAACGCTTTAAATGTATGAAAACATTTATTTCAAGCAATTTTTAATTTTATAATTTATTTAATAATTTGGGAAAAATTTAAACAACGTGACATCAGGACGGACAAGGCGACAGATGTTTCGATTATACCTTGTAAATCTCTTCAAAGCCTTTTCTCCCGGGAGTGGGAGTCGAACCCGCACTCCTACGATAGTTGAAATGGTTATAAACGCATTCAGCTACGTCATGCCTTAGTTGTTGTAAAGTTTTTCCCAATTGCCTTCTTTTCGCATATATTATCTTCCACACATTACATAATTCGTATGTAGTTATGTGTTGAAGTTATGGCTGTTTGTAAGGCGGTTTTCAGAGAAACTTGGTATTTGTTGTTGTTTTTGTTCTATTTATAGAACTACAACGAATTAACCAAATGTTGTCTACTTACATGAGTTAACAGGGAATTGCAATTTTTAATTTTATAATTTATTTAATAATTTGGGAAAAATTTAAACAACGTTTGATTTGTCAGAAAAAATTAAGAAAAAACAACCGAGTGTCAAAAAAACCTAACGAAAGAAGATTGTATTTTTCTTGTATTTTGTTTGTAGTTTGGAATATAGTTTACGCACTTACACCAGTACTGAAGACGTATTAGGAGGGAGTGCGACAAAAAATTGAAGATAAAATACACGAAAATAAAGTTGTGTCATATATGTAGGTATTACCATCATTTTAGATCAATTTATTTCAATTACTTGTGAACCAGATTATACTAAACATGTGCAACATAAAACGGTTCATTGCACTGAAACAAAAGGTGTTTTACCTTTTTCTAAACCTCGTCTTCTCGACCCAATAAAATTAAAAATAGCTAAAACTGAGTTTGAATTTTTAATTAGAACAGGTATTTGTAGAGCTTCTGGTTCTCATATTGCTTCTCATCTACATTTAGTTGCTAAAAAACCTAATGACTGGAGTCCTTGTGGAGTTTATAGGCGACTTAATGTTATTACAATACCAGATCGATATCCATTACCTTATGTATATTCATGACTTAAATATAGATTTAAATAAAAAAGTTTAAACAAAAATTCTAATTTAAATGGTGTTATTGAAAAACATACTTACATTAAGAAGCTAGAAAATAATTAGGTAGGTCCTAGGTACTGGTCATAACACTCCTCACCAATCCTCATCAATCTAGGTCGTTGATCAAACAATTAAATAACAGCGTTGAACGCGTCAAATTTCTATTGATAGTCATAAGTAAGACCAACTGAACCCTAATCACGTTATGCTACGCGCGCGCTTGTCCCTCCTCGAACACCAAAGAATTTTGATGTCACTTTACCGCACTGTTTTGTTCCAAATATGAGCTAAATCGGCTCACAAATACGTTTTTTTGAAATATTTCGATCCATGTGTCACCTATTGGAGTTTTTTTCTTATTAATGCATTGTCATAGGGTTCTGAACTATATTCCAAGTTTCAAGCTTGTAGCTTATCGGGAAGTTACTTAAATTTTAATTACAAAATTCGTTCACAACGGCCTATCAAGTCAAGCTAAATAAAACCGTTTAAAACGGAAATGGACCTAATTTTTGTAGTTTTTTTTTAATTGGCTTACAAACAAATCGGCAATTCACAAATGTGTCGCATTCGTTGTAAAATCTTTATTTTCGGGTTGTGGTAAAGTAGAAAGTCACACACAGTTTCATTTTAACAAAAACCTTATATCAATAGTTGTTTCAACGAAAATCCTTAGAAGAAAACCCGTGCCGCAAGTCAAACTAGTTCTCTTTTATTTACATAAAAATCTTATTTTTCAACTAAATTTCTACATGGTGACTAAAAGGAATAGAAACAAAAAGGCAATTCTTAGGGACCAATTGTACAGCGAGCAACGGGACATTCATATGGCTCAGTAGCTAAAGGCATTTGCCTTTGCACTGATATGAATGTTGGAGATTCGAGTTCAATGCTCAGCTCCCGAAAAGCTAGCTGATGAAGAAGTAAAATTCAGAAACATGTAATCATCGCCGTTTGTAAACTTTACAATTTTTCTCTAATATCAATAATAAAAAATTAGTTAAATAAAATAAATAAATAAATGTAAGGCGCGCTAACCTCCGAAGAGATCTAAGGCCGAGCTTTTCTTCCAATTTGCGTCGTGCTCCTCTTGATTTTCCCTGCAAATTGGCCGGACGGGACCTACATGTATTATGCCGACTCCGAGCGGCATCTGCAAGGCAGATGAGTTTTCACTGAGAGCTTTTCATGGCAGAAATACACTCGGAGAGCTTGCCAAACACTGCCGAGGGGCGACCTCGCTTAGAACAATTTTCTTCTAATTGAAAATTCTTATTTCTAAAATTTCGATGTTGCTTTGCCCCGGGTGCGAACCCAGGGCATACGGTGTGGCAGACGGAGCACGCTACCATCACACCACGGTGGCCGCCACAAAATCACGAAAAATTAGTTAACAATGTTATTATTAAAGTTTCTGGGGTTCTGCTCTCCAACGGGAATAATTTGGCACAAAACGTTTATATCAGATCTACGTTGAGCATTTGTAAAGTTTGCGCTTTCCAAAAATATCTCTGCCTTATTTCTAATAAAAATATTCCTTGGGTTAGGATACTTAGTATTCTAAATTACGTATACTGACATTTTTTAAACATTCAATATTTTGGTGTAATCATTGTACCTAAAATTACTCAAAATGTGCTTCATCATCATCATCATCATTATCATTTATTTAAGAGTTCGTTATTAGTACAGTAAGATAACATAATTTTTTATCGTACAACACAAAATTATTACAAGTCAAGTGAATCGTATTCATTTATAAATATACATACATATAATTAATTTAACAAATTTTAAACAGAATAAATAGCTTAAGTATAAGAAGCATAGAAAAAGGAAGGTATAAAGTCAGTAGAGGATAGGTTGCATTATGCTGATAGTTGGTTTATGTTTTATTAGAAAACAAGTAAGGAAGGTTAAGTTCGGGTGTAACCGAACATTACATACTCAGTTGAGAGCTATGGTGACAACATAAGGGAAAATAACAATGTAGGAAAATGAACCGAGGGAAACCCTGGAATGTGTTTGTGTGACATGTGTATCAAATGAAAGGCATTAAAGAGTATTTTATGAGGGAGTGCGCCATAGTTCTATAGGTGGACGCCATTTAGGGATATAGCCATAAAGGTGGATCAGGGTTGACTCTAGAATGCGTTTGTACGATATGGGTATCAAATGAAAGGTATTAATGAGTATTTTAAAAGGGCGTGGACCTAAGTTCTATAGATGGACGCCTTTTCGAGATATCGCCGTAAAGATGGACCAGGGGTGACTCTAGAATGCGTTTGCACAATATGGGCATCAAACGAAAGGTGTTAATGAGTATTTTAAAAGGGAGTGGGCCTTAGTTCTATAGGTGGACGCCGTTTCGAGATATCGTCATAAAGGTGGACCAGGGGTGACTCTAGAATGCGTTTGTACGATATGGGTATCAAATGAAAGGTGTTAATGAGTATTTTAAAAGGGAGTAATCCTTAGTTCCATAGGTGGACGCCGTTTCGAGATATCGCCATAAAGGTGGACCAGGGGTGACTCTAGAATGTGTTTGTACGATATGGATATCAAATTAAAGGTATTAATGAGGATTTTAAAAGGGAGTGGTGGTTGTTGTATAGGTGGTCGCCTTTTCGAAATATCGCCATAAAGGTGGACCAGGGGTGACTCTAGAATGCGTTTGTACGATATGGATATCAAATTAAAGGTATTAATGAGTATTTTAAAAGGGAGTAATCCTTAGTTCCATAGGTGGACGCCGTTTCGAGATATCGCCATAAAGGTGGACCAGGGGTGACCCTAGAATTTGTTTGTACAATATGGGTATCAAAAGAAAGGTGTTAATGAGTATTTTAAAAGGGTGTGGGGCTTAGTTCTATAGGTGGACGCCTTTTCGAGATATCGCCATAAAGGTGGACCAGGGGTGACTCTAGAATGAGTTTGTACGATATGGGTATCAAATTAAAGGTATTAATGAGAGTTTTAAAAGGGAGTGGTGGTAGTTGTATATGTAAAGGCGTTTTCCAGATATCGACCAAAATGTGGACTAGGGTGACCCAGAACATTATCGGTTGGATACCGCTAATTTATTTATATATGTAATACCTGGCAAGATTTTAAGGGTGTTTTATTTCGCCCTGCAGAACTTTTTCATTTTCCTCTACTTAATATGGTAGGTGTCACAACCATTTTATAAGGTTTTTCCTAAAGTTATATTTCGCGTCAATAAAACAATCCAATTACCTTACCATGTTTCATCCCTTTTTTCGTATTTGGTATAGAATTATGGCATTTTTTTCATTTTTCGCAATTTTCGATATCGAAAAAGTGGGTGTTCATAGTCGGATTTCGTTCATTTTTCATACCAAGGTAAAGTGAGTTCAGATAAGTACGTGAACTGAGTTTAGTAAAGATATATCGATTTTTGCTCAAGTTATCGTGTTAACGGCCATGCTGAAGGACAGACGGACGACTGTGTATAAAAACTGGGCGTGGCATCAACCGATTTCGCCCATTTTCACAGAAAACAGTTAACGCCATAAAATCTATGCCCCTACCAAATTTCAAAAGGATTGGTTAATTTTTGTTCGATTTATGGCATTAAAAGTATCCTAGACAAATTAAATGAAAAAGGGCGGAGCCACGCCCATTTTTAAATTTTCTTTTATTTTTGTATTTTGTTGCACCATATCATTACTGGAGTTGAATCTTGACATAATTTACTTATATACTGTAAAGATATTAAATTTTTTGTTAAAATTTTACTTTAAAAAAAATTTTTTTTTAAAAGTGGGCGTGGTCCTTCTCCGATTTTGCTAAGTTTTATTAAGCGTACATACAGTAGTAAGAGTAACGTTCCTGCCAAATTTCATCATGATATCTTCAACGAATGCCAAATTACAGCTTGCAAAAGTTTTAAATTACCTTCTTTAAAAAGTGGGCGGTGCCACGCCCATTGTCCAAAATTTTACTAATTTTATATTTTGCGTCATAAGTTCAACTCATCTACCAAGTTTCGTCGCTTTATCGGTCTTTTGTAATTAATTATCGCACTTTTTCGGTTTTTCGAAATTTTCGATATCGAAAAAGTGGGCGTGGTTATAGTCCGATATCGTTCATTTTAAATAGCGATCTGAGATGAGTGCTCAGTAACCTTCATACCAAATTTCATCAAGATACCTCAAAATTTACTCAAGTTATCGTGTTAACGGACGGACGGACGGACGGACGGACGGACATGGCTCAATCAAATTTTTTTTCGATCCTGATTATTTTGATATATGGAAGTCTATATCTATCTCGATTCCTTTATATATGTACAACCAACCGTTATCCAATCAAACTTAATATACTCTGTGAGCTCTGCTCAACTGAGTATAAAAAACTATAAAGAACACGTCTATAGTTGTTTTGGTTTAAAGCGTTTCTCACAGTAGACGGTACTGAGTTCCAGAGACGTATGGTGTTGACGAAGAACAGCCTAGCCGATGCCACATAATTAAAACTGGGTATATTCAGAGTACCTGACCTGGTGGACCTATTAAACGCAAGTTTGTCATACAAGTATGGGGGAGACTTCGTTAAGATTAGTCTGAATAAAAATATGCAACTCCTTGCCCTTTGATACTCAGTTATGTGGCAACCTAATAGACGAGATCTCCATGCAGATACATGGTCAAATTTGTGCAAGCCATACACATACCGAGTGACGTGGTTGAAAGCAACCTCCATTTTATGGGCAGAGATCGAGTCTAATGCATTGTATACCAACTCTGAGTATGTTATGATTTGCATAATGAGCTGTATGGCTAGCTTTCTCCTAATTTGAAAGGGAGTGTAGGGCGCGGACTGCCTCAGATTACGCAAAGTGCCATAAACTTTACCCATCACGGCGTTAATATGGTCACTGCCATTAAGACTGGAATTAATCACTATACCAAGATTCTTTACTTTATTGACGGTCTTCACGTTAGAGTTGCCAATAATTATTGCAGATATTTGAAGGCTCGATATGTTTTTCTTAGCAATAGGTAACATTTATGATTTTGAAACATTGAGACATAGGCCATTGTCATTCGCCCAACATAATATGGATGACAAATCACTATTTACTCGACAACATAAGTCACATATATCAGTAAACTCACTAGACAAATACAACTGAATATCGTCAGCGTACGCATGCACATTAACAAATTTACACACATTAAACACATCGTTTATAAAGAGACTAAATAGCAAAGGACCAAGTATAGACCCTTGAGGAACACCAGCTATTAACTCCTTTGGCTGCGATACATCAGCACCGTTGCTCACGAATTGTGACCGGCCGAATAGGTAACTTTTTATCAAGTTGTGAGCGTTGTTACCGAATCTAAAGTATCGTTGCAACTTGTAACATAACAATGAGTGGTTATCAGAGTCGAATGCCTTGGAAAAGTCGAGCAAGCATAGAAGCGTTAGTTTGGCTTTGTTAAAGGGCACACGTATGTCATCCAAAATTTTTATTAGGGCAGTTGAGCAGCTATGTCCAGCTCTGAATCCGGACTGACACGGAGATAGTTTAAGCATGTGTGTGCCAATTTGCTCCGCTAGTAAACCTTCGAATGCTTTAGACAAAATTGGTAAAATGCTTATAGGTCTAAAGTCTCCCGGAGAGTTTCCTTCCTATTTTTAGGATGAGGTAGAACCTTGGCCACTTTCCATACATCCGGAAAGCATGAGGTTGTAATAAAGTGATTGATAATATGAGTTATTGTCCCTATTATGAACGGAAGAATAATTTTCAAAAGTTTGATAGGGATTTCATCCACTCCTATAGCCTTGGTTTTAATTTTGAGGATGCACCTCCCCCGAATTACATGCAGGTACACAATACGGGGAATTCACAGGACTTAAACTACACATAGGACCACTAAGAAATGCATTATTAAGGACATCTGAATTCAAGGAGCATTCGGAAATGGCCTTACCACAAACACGCAAACTTTTTAAATTTCGCCACAAAACACTGGGTGGAAGATCTGAACCCAAACGTGACGAGTAGAACTTGCACTTTTCCATTTTAATAATCTTTGTGGCTGTATTTCGCGTATATTTATAAAAGTCCCAGTCTGATTCCCGCCTTTTCTTTTTCCAAATGGAAAAGGCCTTATTCCTCGGTTTAATTGCATCTATCACTTTCCTATTAAACCAGGGGCATGTTAAGGACTTAACCTCTTGAGTGCGCATGGGAACATGATTCTCAAGTGCATCAGTTATTTTGTTGTTAAGAAACCCCAGCTTCTCATTTACGGTTGGAAGACGCCAACATTCCCACCAATCAACACTAGACAAATGGGAGAAAAGAGCGTTTTGGTGAAGTGAGCGGTAATCTCTATAACTATATGTAGTTGCTATGCTAGGTTGGTCAAATTTGAGGTCAAGTGAACAAAATATAAGATCATGGTCTGAAATAAACAATAACTGGTCAAATTTTAGGACAATTGTAGGGTCAGCGATAACAAAATAGTCCAACAGGCTAGGACTACAGTTATGAGCATATCTAGTAGGTACACTTGTGTTAACAACAGAGAGACCTGCTCCAGCTACGTTATCAATGAGCCTAACACTGGAACACTCGCGAACAAGAAGGTTGACATTTAGATCTCCACATATAACCAAATAATTATAGTTGACTACATATGAAGCCAAAGACGAAAATAGTGCGTCAAGGCTTATCGACTTGTGTGGATTGTACACACATGAGACAAACATTTGATGGAATAATATCAGTAGACTAACGTTTTCTGATTTAACTCTTTACAAACTTTTAATTCTGTAACTGATATTGAATAGCAGAAACGCCATTAACTTCCAGACACAAAAATAGAAAATATAGCCGCATCGCAGTATGAAGAAGAACACTTTCCACAATCGCTTTGGAATTCCTAAAACCCATAAATTTGTTTTTTGGTGTGTGAGAAAAATTTAAAAATCGATATCCCAAACGAAAAGCAACACTTTAAAAATGTTTACATAGGATTTTTTTGCAAACATTTTTTTAGGGGCTACTTTTTGTTTGGCATCTCGATATATGGTTTCACAAACTTTCACATTATCTATCGTTATGCTTGCACGCATAACTTGAGCATAAAACAATGGTAAGTGCACTTAATATAAAACAAATTAGTCTCATGCTTTGATTTAGTTTTCAATTCAAGAATGGCTTTATCAATGGACAACTCCATCAAATTTCTTTGAGATGTACGTGCATTTACAACAACTTTATTAAGTTTAAATAGAGACGAAAATTGTTTGATAATCGATCGAAATATCTAGCCACCTAAACAAGATTTTCTGATTGGCCGCTTGTCTCATCAACAATTAAGGAAAATTGGTTTGCTTCAAGATCCAATACTTTTCTAAACTATCTGCTAGGTGAAGTGCCATTTTGCTGCTACATTTTAGTGACAGCAATTATTTGTAAGAAATCCATTGAGGTAAATTGAAAATTATATAAGGGTTAATGAATAGGTCTTACAGCCTTAGACTAAAAAAGTTGCTTCTATCATTATCGAGTAAAGGTGTCTAAGTTCGGTTGTAACCGAACAATATATACTCAGCGTGAGCTTCAGTTGTACATTTCATTTCAGATAAATTACTTTTCTACATAACACGTGGCACCGCCCGTTTAAAAAAAAATGTTCCCCATTTCCTCTTACAGTAAAACTTGATAAGTGAAATATCATTGATTCAAAACTATTTTTTGCTAAGTTATAGCTTATTAATCTAGTCTACGACCCTTTTAAACTTATTTTGTATCTAAGTTGCCGTGGTCTTTAACCGACCCCGTCCATTTTTACTAGACATATTTTCTGCTATAGGGAAAATCTCCATATCCAATTTTATTACGATCCGTTAATTTTTCTTCGATTTATGGCTCCCAAAACATAGAAAAATGCTTAGTCATAAAAGGGGCGGTGCCACGCCCATTTTTTAAAATTTGAAGTTTTTCCTATTTACTGTTATAAATCCACTAGGGATATGAAATACCATTGATATAAAGCTCTTTTTTTTGCAAAGATAAAGCTTATTTTATTCGTCCACGACCCTTTAAAAAATCTTTTATATAAAAGTGGGCGTGGTCCTTAACCGATTTCGCTAATTTTTCTTCAAATCATGCTTTATAGTAAAGGCAACCTCTCTGCCGAATTTTGTTATGATAGGTTTAACGATTTTTGATTTATCATTAATAATATTTGTAAAATTAATTTTATCACAAGTTGGCGGTGCCACGCCCATTTAAAAAAAAAATTCCAAATTTTTATCAAGAGTCTCAATATCAGTCCACATGTAAAATTTCAACATTCTAGGTGTATTATTTACTAAATAATCAGGTTTTTTGTGTTTTCCAAAATGTTATTTTCAATACCAATCTATTCTGGATCCAGATAAGCTCGTGTACCAAATTTGGTGGTAATATCTCAATATTTACTCAAATTATCGTGTTAACGGACAGACGGATGGACATGGCTCAATAAAATTTTTTTTCGATACTGAGGATTCTGATATATGGAAGTCTATATCTATCTGGATACCGTTATCTAATCAAAGTTAATATACTCTGTGGGCAAAGCAAGCTGAGTAGACTCCTGACGGGTATTCTGACTGGACACTACTTCTGGCGTCACATGCCTTTAAATTAGGCTTGGCCAGTGATAGCAGATGTAGGAAGTGCGGGTTGGAGGAGGAAACAATCGAGCACGTTCTGTGCTCGTGCCCTGCCTTGCCAGGCTAAGACTCCTGCTATTAGGAGTGATACAGCTGTCAAATCTAAAAGTAGCAAGTGACTTAAGTCCTGTGAAGCTTCTAGTATTTTCCAAGAGGACGGAGTTATTTCATAACATAGGTCCTGGTTTTTGATAGGGTTTTTCAGTTTGGTCGTTAAAACAAACTTCTGGTAGCACTACGGACTCATTCAGTCTATGTGAGGTCCTCATAGACCGGTCAGTTCAACCTAACCTAACCTAAGGGTTAATGAATATGTGGAAAATTTTGTGGGCAGTGTTGAACATTTTTTTCTTAGTAAAAAAAAAAACAAAAGTACCAAAGTCCTGGTTACAGCCAAAGAAGCACCAAAATTGAAAAAAAAGGGACCAGTGGACCAAATAGGGTTTGAAAGGACCAAAAGACTACAACAGCAAAACACCCACCTCTTACTGAGAAAATACTTTTTTTGAATGCATACAATAAAGGTATTGCTTTTAAGCTCACACATACAGCATCACGATATAGTAACTCGTGTAGTGTCTGTGGTGTCTTATGTATGGAAAATTTTTTAAATTGGTATTTAGCCGGCAACAACAATATTATTAAATTAAATATTGATTTGAAAAATAATTACGTAATTGTTTGTCAAAGCCGCGCTAATTGCGTTTCGCTGGAATATAAATAAAAACCTTGAATTTGTTATTTTGATAGAGCAAAAGTTGTTTGTTCAGCTGAAATGTTAGCCGGGACTGTTACTAAGCAATTCTCTCAAGCTATGTAGAATGGGCCAAGTGAACAAAAAAATAAGATTTTCTTTGTACAGCTTTACCTTAAATTTAAAAAAACTTTTAATTGCGTCAAATTCCTGAAATCTAGAATCATTAATAAGCTTTTTCTAATTTTTTTTTTTTTTTTTGCATAATCCAATTTGTATAAAAAGCGCCCACAAAATCTATCTAGCTTTAGTTAAACTTCAAAAGCGTTGAAAAAAGTTATAAATTATAATGAATTTACTGTTTATCGTGATTCTTAGCTGTTTTCTCATCAACACAAATGCTCAATTGCGCATTAATAACGGCGCACCTTCGAGCATAACGGATAACCCGTATTTGGTAGCAATCAAATATGATTGCACATATGGTTGCGCTGGCTCCTTGGTGACTGGGCAAATAGTGGCTACAATCGAGAAATGCGTGAAAAAATCATCTGTAGAGAAAATGTCCGTTGAAGCTGGTGTAACCAAATTAAATGAAACACCGCCACAAACTCGCAATGTGAAGAAAGTATATTCTTCAAATACGTTGAATGTAGGTGTGATTAAAGTGAGCGAAGCCTTTGATACTCATATGGGTTCTAAAGTAAATATAATACCACTTTGTACTAAACCATTACCAGATGGCAAATTAATGCGAGTTAATGGATGGGCTAATCATGTCGAACCACTCCAAACTGTTTACGTGGCTATAGTAACACGGCAGGAATGTTTGCGTCGTTTCGAAGGGACAAAGGCCATTGTGAAAAATTCAATGATTTATGGCTTAAACAGTTATAACGTTGTGTCTTCTGAAGATGCTGGAGCGCCGGCCGCTGTGGATGGAGAACTGTGTGCAATGGTAATAGGTGATGGGGCTGATAGCGATGAGAGGGCTAAAGCGGATGTGGCATATCCGCAACTATATACAGATGTATATAATAAAGATGTTCGAAGATTTATACAAAGCAAGATGAAATGTTAATTGAAGGGTGTTGTGATGAATCGAGTGCTGACATTATATGTACACATGTAATCTATAAATCTTATAAAATAAAGTCTCTAAATACGGTTGAAGTGCCATAACTTCACACAGAATTCTCCGATTTTAAAATGGTTTTTTGCATTTGAAAGCTTAGCTGCGTGAGATGGACATTTCAATATAATTAGAGTTTGTCCGGTGGTTGAAATCCAATCACTCAAAACACCACAGAAAACAATAATACACCATATTCTTTCGCTTCTTCCTTTTTTTCCTTTCCTTTCCTTTCCTTTCCTTTCCTTTCCTTTCCTTTCTTTTCCTTTCCTTTCCTTTCCTTTCCTCTCCTTTCCTTTCCTTTCCTTTCCTCTCCTTTCCTTTCCTTTCCTTTCCTTTCCTTTCCTTTTCTATCCTATCCTTTCCTTTCCTTTCCTTTTCTCTCCATTCCTCTCCTTTCCTTTTTTTTCCTTTCCACCCCTTTTCTTTTCCTTGCCTTGCATTGCCTTTCCTTTTAATTCCTTTCCTTTAATTTACTTTAGAAGGCAACACTTAGACACCAATTGCAAAGCGAGTAGCGGGGAATTCATACTACACTAGTATAAAGTATGAATATTGGAGATTTCGAGTTCAATACTTAGCTCCCGAGAAGCTGATGAAGAAGCGATGTTGAAAAAACATGTCCTAGTAACCATCTCCTTGAGAGGCTGATAGATGTGTACATAAAGTCCAACGTGGACTCTGTGGGCAAAGCAAGCTGAGTAGACTCCTGACGGGTATTCTGACTGGACACTACTTCTGGCGTCACATGTTTTAAATTAGGCTTGGCCAGTGATAGCAGATGTAGGAAGTGCGGGTTGGAGGAGGAAACAATCGAGCACGTTCTGTGCTCGTGCCCTGCCTTGCCAGGCTAAGACTCCTGCTATTAGGAGTGATACAGCTGTCAAATCTAAAAGTAGCAAGTGACTTAAGTCCTGTGAAGCTTCTAGTATTTTCCAAGAGGACGGAGTTATTTCATAACATAGGTCCTGGTTTTTGATAGGGTTTTTCAGTTTGGTCGTTAAAACAAACTTCTGGTAGCACTACGGACTCATTCAGTCTATGTGAGGTCCTCATAGACCGGTCAGTTCAACCTAACCTAACCTAAGGGTTAATGAATATGTGGAAAATTTTGTGGGCAGTGTTGAACATTTTTTTCTTAGTAAAAAAAAAAACAAAAGTACCAAAGTCCTGGTTACAGCCAAAGAAGCACCAAAATTGAAAAAAAAGGGACCAGTGGACCAAATAGGGTTTGAAAGGACCAAAAGACTACAACAGCAAAACACCCACCTCTTACTGAGAAAATACTTTTTTTTTAATGCATACAATAAAGGTATTGCTTTTAAGCTCACACATACAGCGTCACGATATAGTAACTCGTGTAGCGTCTGTGGTGTCTTATGTATGGAAAATTTTTTAAATTGGTATTTAGCCGGCAACAACAAGGAAATATTGATTTGAAAAATAATTACGTAAATGTTTGTCAAAGCCGCGCTAATTGCGTTTCGCTGGAATATAAATAAAAACCTTGAATTTGTTATTTTGATAGAGCAAAAGTTGTTTGTTCAGCTGAAATGTTAGCCGGGACTGTTACTAAGCAATTCTCTCAAGCTATGTATAATGGGCCAAGTGAACAAAAAAATAAGATTTTCTTTGTACAGCTTTACCTTAAATTTAAAAAAACTTTTAATTGCGTCAAATTCCTGAAATCTAGAATCATTAATAAGCTTTTTCTAATTTTTTTTTTTTTTTTTGCATAATCCAATTTGTATAAAAAGCGCCCACAAAATCTATATAGCTTTAGTTAAACTTCAAAAGCGTTGAAAAAAGTTATAAATTATAATGAATTTACTGTTTATCGTGATTCTTAGCTGTTTTCTCATCAACACAAATGCTCAATTGCGCATTAATAACGGCGCACCTTCGAGCATAACGGATAACCCGTATTTGGTAGCAATCAAATATGATTGCACATATGGTTGCGCTGGCTCCTTGGTGACTGGGCAAATAGTGGCTACAATCGAGAAATGCGTGAAAAAATCATCTGTAGAGAAAATGTCCGTTGAAGCTGGTGTAACCAAATTAAATGAAACACCGCCACAAACTCGCAATGTGAAGAAAGTATATTCTTCAAATACGTTGAATGTAGGTGTGATTAAAGTGAGCGAAGCCTTTGATACTCATATGGGTTCTAAAGTAAATATAATACCACTTTGTACTAAACCATTACCAGATGGCAAATTAATGCGAGTTAATGGATGGGCTAATCATGTCGAACCACTCCAAACTGTTTACGTGGCTATAGTAACACGGCAGGAATGTTTGCGTCGTTTCGAAGGGACAAAGGCCATTGTGAAAAATTCAATGATTTGTGGCTTAAACAGTTATAACGTTGTGTCTTCTGAAGATGCTGGAGCGCCGGCCGCTGTGGATGGAGAACTGTGTGCAATGGTAATAGGTGATGGGGCTGATAGCGATGAGAGGGCTAAAGCGGATGTGGCATATCCGCAACTATATACAGATGTATATAATAAAGATGTTCGAAGATTTATACAAAGCAAGATGAAATGTTAATTGAAGGGTGTTGTGATGAATCGAGTGCTGACATTATATGTACACATGTAATCTATAAATCTTATAAAATAAAGTCTCTAAATACGGTTGAAGTGCCATAACTTCACACAGAATTCTCCGATTTTAAAATGGTTTTTTGCATTTGAAAGCTTAGCTGCGTGAGATGGACATTTCAATATAATTAGAGTTTGTCCGGTGGTTGAAATCCAATCACTCAAAACACCACAGAAAACAATAATACACCATATTCTTTCGCTTCTTCCTTTTTTTCCTTTCCTTTCCTTTCCTTTCCTTTCTTTTCCTTTCCTTTTCTTTCCTTTCCTTTCTTTTCCTTTCCTTTCCTTTCCTCTCCTTTCCTTTCCTTTCCTTTCCTTTCCTTTTCTATCCTATCCTTTCCTTTCCTTTCCTTTTCTCTCCATTCCTCTCCTTTCCTTTTTTTTCCTTTCCACCCCTTTTCTTTTCCTTGCCTTGCATTGCCTTTCCTTTTAATTCCTTTCCTTTAATTTACTTTAGAAGGCAACACTTAGACACCAATTGCAAAGCGAGTAGCGGGGAATTCATACTACACTAGTATAAAGTATGAATATTGGAGATTTCGAGTTCAATACTTAGCTCCCGAGAAGCTGATGAAGAAGCGATGTTGAAAAAACATGTCCTAGTAACCATCTCCTTGAGAGGCTGATAGATGTGTACATAAAGTCCAACGTGGATGAAAAGCTGCTCTCCACAACACAACATGCGTACACCAAAGGCAAGTCGGTAGACATCGCATTGCATAGGGTGGTAATAAGCGTAGAGAAAGCCCTGGAATATAAGGAACATGCTCTAGCAGTCTTCTTAGACATTGCCGGGGCTTTCAATAATGTTTCTAAATGGGCGATTATGGATGGTCTTAATTACATTAAAGTATATCCAGCCTTAACCAGATGGATCGGCTGCATGTTAAATTGCAGGAAGATTACATCACAATGGGGATTGTACGAGGCCACGAAGTCAGTGGACCTCTGCTGTGGACGCTGGTCATCAACCAACTGCTCAGGCGATTTGATGAGGGACCCGTAAAAGTTACGGCTTACGGGGATGACATTGCAATTGTCATAAATGGAAAGTGCCTTCCAACGATTAGCTCTTTGATGGATCGGGCGCGTCGGGATATTCATACCTGGGCATCAAATATCGGTTTGAAAGTCAACGCGGATAAGACGGATATGGTCTTGTATACAAAGAGGTACAATGTCCCAAATTGGATCAGGCCTAAGTTAGGAGGGGTTATTCTAAACCAGAAACCTTATCGCCCTCTTTTTCTCGTTGGGTTTTTACAGGGATTGTAAGCCATGTTCTAAACTATGGAGTTCTTGTTTGGTGGAAAGCCACACTAAAAGCAACCTACCTCAAAAAAGTAGGGGGGTATGCAGACTATCAATGCTTAGCATTACGGGAGCCCTGAAAACAACCCCGACAGCTGCTCTGTATGCCATTCTGCACCTTCCACCTGTAGACCTAGTAGCAAAGAACATAGCGTTAACAACCAGGCTTGGTGCCTCGGGGCAGCTTGAGCGCCGACCATACGGCCATAGTAGTATAGCGTCATCAATCACAAGACGATCAGACTACCTGATTCCCTATCTGCGATTCGAGGGCGATCTTAAGCCCACAATAGAGGTGAACGGTTGGCGAAAGGGTGTTCAAATGGCGGACGAGGTGATACATGTGTACACAGATGGTTCCAAAGTAGTGGAAGGAGTAGGGTCTGCGCTATACTGTGCTGATCCGGAAATAAACAGATCCTACAGGCTGCAGGATTACTGTAGCGTTTTCCAAGCGGAAATGGTAGCCGTAACCAAAGCAGTAGAAACCCTGGAAGAAATTGCCCAAGCTGCAAGCGTGTTAACTTTTATATTGACAGTCAAGCAACAATTAAGGCAATAATCTCGCATAGCACATCATCTAAATTCGTGTTAGAGTGTAAGCAGTCCCTGGAGAGAATCGGGAGGGACAGGGAGAAGCATACATCTATATTGGGTCCCAGGGTATATGGGAATAGATGGGAATGGAAAAGCGGGTGAACTAGCTAAAAAGGGCACATCACTTGAAGCTTGCTCCGTAGAGGTCCCAATTAGACTGGGCGAAATTAAGCGAAGGCGAGAGGTACACATGATCAACCAAGCAGGAAAGGCGTGGGTTCATGCGGGCTGTAAAGTGTCTTATGTGCAGGTCTTACAACCTTAGACTAACAAAGTTGCTTCTATCATTAAACAGAGAGGACTGTAGACTCATGACGGGTATTCTGACTGGAAACTGCCTTCTGGCGTCACATGCCTTTAAATTAGGCTTGGTCAGTGATAGCAGATTGATACAGCTGTCAGATCTAAAAGCAGGACGTGGCTTAAATCCTAGGAAGCTTCTAGTGTTTGCCAAGAGGACGGAGTTATTTTATAACATAGGTCCCGGTTTTTGATAGGGTTTTTCAGTTTGGTCGTTAAAACAAACTTCTGGTAACACTACGGACTTATTCAGTATATGTGAGGTCCTCATGGACCGGTCAGTTCAACCTAACCTAACCATCGCCGTTTGTAAACTTCTCTAATATCAATTAACTAAATTAATTAAATAAAACTACACAAAATTAAATCAAATCATACCAAATTAAAATAAATTATATTAAGTTAAATTAGCGTGCTCCGCCTACCACACCAACAATCCTGGGTACACGTCACTGGAAAAGCAATAATAAAATCTTAGAAACCACTTTTTTCAATTAGAAGAAAAATTTTCGAAGCGGGGTCGCCCCTCGTTAGTGTTTGGGAAGCACTCCGAGTGTATTTCTGCCATAAAAAGCTCTCATTGAAAACTCATCTGCCTTGCCGATGCCGTTCGGTGTCGGCATAAAGCAAGTAGGTCCCGTCCCGCCAATTTGTAGAAATTTTTTTTTCTCGGACGTTGTGGCAGCGCACTGCTCTGCCCGATGAAACCAGGCTAATCCTGTTAATTTTTTTCTTGTTTTACTACATAATACATACTTTTTTTATTCTAATTCTTATTTATGTTTTATTTACAATTTATAATTTTTATTGTTACTGAGTCTTTGAGATGCAATGGCTTTTTAAGCGCCGATATCTAAAACTGCTCACATACAGAGAAACTCATCAACTGAGAAATATAGCTTCACAAATACAATAGATTAAAAGTATACATATTATTTTTTAATTATTAAGAGAAGATAGAACCGTTTTTTTCATGGCAAAGAGCGAGTCCGAAACATCAATTATTCTCGAGTGAGAGTTATAATCTTCACGCAAACATAGAAAAGGTTCCACACCATTAGGAATAAACTACATACAGAGTGTATGTGCCTACATGGTGATCAAAAGGAATATAAACAAAAAGGCAACTCTTAGAGACCAATTGCACAGCGAACAACGGGACATTCATATGGCTTAGCAGCTAAAGGCTTGCACTGATATGAATGTTGGAGATTCGAGTTCAACGCTCAGCTCCCGAAAAGCTAGCTGATGAAGAAGTGAAATTCAGAAACATGTCCTAGTAACCATCGCCGTTTGTAAACTTACAATTTTTCTCTAATATCAATTATAGAAAAGGTTCGTTTAGTTGGAAATTGCTTCGACATTGTTTAAGAATTATAGGTGTATAATGCCTTGAAACTCGGCATGCAACATTCAAGTCTCCTTCGTTCAAAAGAAATGGGCTTGAAATCGATCCATTTAATAGTTTAACCATAAATAGTACACCTAACATTTCTCTACGACTTGTAAGGGTAGGACGATTTATAAGTATTAACCGATTAGTGTAAAGAGGAAGATTATACAAGAAGTCCCATTGAAGATTTCTCAAGGCGAAAAGTAAAAACTGTTTTTGAATTGATTCTAGCCTATCCACATGAACTTGATAACGCGAATTCCAAATTATCGATCCATATTCTAATACCGGCCTCACCAATGATGTAAAATGAGATTTTGTAACGTATGGATCACTAAACTCTTTTTCCCATCTTTTTACAAATGTTAAAACTCCTTTCGCTTTATTGACTGTGGCATTAATATGAAGGTTGAAACTAAGTTTGCAATTCATTGTAACTCCCAAGTCGACAGAAACATCAACGCTTTACAGAGATTGGCCATTAATTGTGTTAGAAGCTGGCTGTACGTTCCCACCTGAAAAACATATCAATTAACATTTTTCTATGTTGAGCGGCATAAAATTCGCATTACACAAAGTAACTAAACAATTTAAATCCGCTTGGAGTACAGAAAATTCTTCAAGCGGCGCGTATGGCTTAAAAAGTTTCACGGCGCACAGTGTTTCGTGTAGAACAAGCTAGCTGGACAAAAACAAAGTTCTTATTCCAAGAAAGGTGTAATGAGAAATGAAAGAAAACAAACAAAATAATGGGATTTTTGCTTTTTTTTTGATATTTTTGCTCATATATATTGAGTAATTATAGTAAGAAGGCAGGAGTGGCCGTAAAATGCATTGATTAATTTGCAAAATTCTTGTTGAATATTAAGCTTCATATTTCTTTTAAGTGAACACTTTTATATAATTTTTTGATGGATTCTAAGCTCGAAGGTAATTAAAATTTTTTAATGGTAATTCTTTCGTAATTAGAGTATTTTCAATATATTTAACATTCCGTTATTAAGAAGAAAAGGTATTTTTTATACTCAGTTGAGCAGAGCTCACAGAGTATATTAAGTTTGATTGGATAACGGTTGGTTGTACAGGTATAAAGGAATCGAGATAGATATAGACTTCCATATATCAAAATCATCAAGATCGAAAAAAAATTTGATTGAGCCATGTCCGTCCCTCCGTCCGTCCGTTAACACGATAACTTGAGTATATTTTGACGTATCTTGATGAAATTTGGTATGTAGGTTCCTAAGCAGCCATCTCAGATCGCTATTTAAAATGAACGACATCGGACTATAACCACACCCACTTTTTCGATATCGAAAATTTCGAAAAATCGAGAAAGTGCGATTATTCATTACCAAAGACAGATAGAGCGATGAAACTTGGTAGGTGAGTTGAGCTTATGACGCAGAATAGAAAATAAGTAAAATTTTGGACAATGGGCGTGGCACCGCCCACTTTTAAAAGAAGGTAATTTAAGATGATGAAGATATCATGATGAAATTTGGCAGGAACGTTACTCCTATTACTACATATATGCTTAATAAAAATTAGCAAAATCGGAGAACGACCACACCCACTTTAAAAAAATTTTTTTTTTTAAAGTCAAATTTTAACAAAAAATTTAATATCTTTACATTATATAAGTAAATTATGTCAACATTCAACTCCAGTAATAATATGGTGTACAAAAATACAAAAATAAAAGAAAATTTCAAAATGGGCGTGGCTCCGCCCTTTTTCATTTAATTTGTCTAGGATACTTTTAATGCCATAAGTCGAACAAAAATTTACCAATCCTTTTGAAATTTGGTAGGAGCATAGACTTGATGACGTTAACTGTTTTATGTGAAAATGGGCGAAGGAGGTTGAAGCCACGCCCAGTTTTTATACACAGTCGTCCGTCTGTCCTTCCGCATAGCCGTTAACACGATAACTTGAGCAAAAATCGACATATCTTTACTGAACTTAGTTCACGTACTTATCTGAACTCACTTTATCTTGGTATACAAAATGAACGAAATCCGACTTTGACCACGCCCACTTTTTCGATATCGAAAATTACGAAAAATGAAAAGAATGAAAAAAATGCCATAATTCTATACCAAATACGAAAAAAGGGTTGAAACATGGTAGTTGGATTGGTTTATTGACGCGAAATATAACTATAGAAAAATCGTTGTAAAATGGTTGTGACAACTACCATATTAAGTAGAAAAAAATTAAAAAGTTCTGCAGGGTGTAGTAAAAAACCCTTGAAATCTTGGCAGGTATTACATATATAAATAAATTAGCGCTATCCAACAGATGATGTTCTGGGTCACCCTGGTCCACATTTTGGTCGATATCTGGAAAACGCCTTCACATATACAACTACTACCACTCCCTTTTAAAACTCTCATTAATACCTTTAATTTGATACCAATATCGTACAAACACATTCTGGAGTAACCCCTGGTCCACCTTTATGGCGATATCTCGAAAAGGCGTCCACCTATAGAACTAAGCCCGCGCCCTTTTAAAATACTCATTAACACCTTTCCTTTGATACCCATATCGTACAAACATATTCTAGAGTCATCCCTGGTCCACCTTTATGGCGATATCTCGAAAAAGTGACCACCTATTGAAGGAAGGTCCACTCCCTTTTAAAAATACTCATTAACACCTTTCATTTGATACACATATCGTACAAACAAAGTCTAGAGTCACCCCTGGTCCACCTTTATTGCGATACCTCGAAAAGGCGTCCACCTATAGAACTAAGGCCCACTTCCTTTTAAAATACTCATTAACACCTTTCCTTTGATACCCATATCGTACAAACATATTCTAGAGTCACCCCTGGTCCACCTTAATGGCGATATCTCGAAAAGGCCACCACCTATACAACTACCACCACTCCCTTTTAAAACCCTCATTAATACCTTTAATTTGATACCCATATCGTACAAACACATTCTAGAGTCACCTCTGGTCCACCTTTATGGCGATATTTCGAAACGGCTTCCACCTATAGAACTAAGGCCCACTCCCTTTTAAAATACTCATTAACACCTTTCGTTTGATACCCATATTGTACAAACGCATTCTAGAGTCACCCCTGGTCCACCTTTATGGCGATATCTCGAAAAGGCGACCACCTATACAACTACTACCACTTCCTTTTAACACCCTCATTAATACCTTTCTTTTGATACCCATATTGTACAAACAAATTCTAGGGCCACCCCTGGTCCGCCTTTATGGCGATATCTCGAAACGGCGTCCACCGTTCCATACTCCCTTTTAAAATACTCATTACCACCTTTCATGTGATACCCATGTCATACAAACACATTCCAGGGTTACCCTAGGTTCATTGTGCTAAATGGTTGTTTTCCCTTATTTTGTCTCCAAAGCTCTCAAATGAGTATGTCATGTTCGGTTACACCCGAACTTAACCTTCCTTACTTGTTATCTATATTTTTTAATTTAGGGACAAAAAAGTTACATACATCCGCGGACATCCGGGCTAAATTTTACATATGTTATAGTCGCAAGTATTCTCTAATAGTCGAAAGAAAAAACCATTGGGAATTCTTTGCACATCTATTTTAAATTTTTTGTTTTGTAGATTTAGTTATTCTACATATAAAATAGGATGTATGTACGTACCAGCTCCGATGAGATATTTGAACCTTTAAAGCTGATCTACAAACGGCAAAACCAATTCCCAGGTACAGGGAACAAACACGTAGCCATAAAACACATAAAAATAAACGCGCAAGGTCAACCTGCCACAACCTACCGCACCAGTCACCAAGGCATAAAATCGGGTACATACAAAGCAATCCTAATGCAGGTATAACCACACAGGAAAGCTACACAAAACAACCCCATTTGGTAGCATCTACGCCAATACCTGAATGTAATATAAATACTGCACAACTAATAAAAAATCAGAACAATCAACGACACTTACCCCAGCGGGTAAGGGGGTCAGAATATACCCGCGGTAGGTATGCCTGTCGTAAGAGGCGACTAAAATACCAGATTCAAGGGGTGTGTAGCGCAACCCTTCAGGTTGCCAGCGCAATATATAGTTTCTCCAAATCCAATTGTCAACCTCACCTATCCGCGGCGAATCCTGTTTCACTAACAGACGAGGCTCTGGCGACCCCAAGCTCCTCATGGATCTTGGGGGTGGGGAGGGAGGGGATGGCCTGAAGGTTTAATGTGGCCACATAAATCGTTCCCGAGATGGTCGGGCTAGCACCTTATTGGTGCTGTGGTACCGGAGCGTACCGGATCTGTATCCGGCAAAGGACCATCACATCGATAACACTCCCCAAAGCCTTCGGGGAGCAACCTTATCGCTACAACAACAACAACAACATCAACAACACTTAAGATGGCAGCACAACAATCATCAACTATTCACCCTGTTGGAAAATCAACAACACAAAGCAGTTTAATTATAACCGTAACAAGAAAGGAGTTTTTTTGACATTTGGGTTCAACATTCGAAGGAAACCAGATATAAAGAATTATTAAGTTTTTTTGTACTTAAGCGAAGCAGCCGAGTATTCGATAAAAAGTTTAAGCTTACAAATATCGGCATATTCGTCGAAGCTGGATCAAAAGTGGAACACTTCTGGAAGACATAAGGAGCGATTTTTGAATAAAAACTCGGAGTCCAGACTTCACATTTACAATAACGGTGGATTCACCCAACCACTTCTACAGGTAACCCCGGCCCCGGAAGACGAAAGAAGGACTTTGTTAGCTGCAGTGAAAAAACCAAACGGCGTCGAGTGGATGACCTCTTGGTGAAGTCCTGGTGAGTTACTTTATGCGACAGAAGTATCAACGCGTATGTCCGGCAACAGAAGTGTTGCTAACATTACAAAAAAATTACAGGAAACCACTCAAATATCCGGCAAAGAGATGACATGTGAGCCAGATGCAAGATGCTTGAGCAATGTAGAAGCTTTAGCATACTACGTAGATAGCAAATCAACGACTCATGGGTACAAAACGACTCGGAAGTGGAGCATCAAGGCAGGCCATAAGGTTTATTCATCATTTTAAAGATGGCTAAAAAGCTATGGCAGAATGCTATCCAAATGAAATTGATGTGGGTGAAAGACGTGCGGAAATTAAAGTCCAGTTCGTATTAGATAAAACTCTTGAGTGTTTAGTTTTAGCAAATCAAGAAGTTTTTGTTAGTTAATTACCTACAAACTTGACGTATACTTTAATCAGCAAGTGGGGTTGCGATGGAAGCTCTGGCCATAGCACATATAAGCAAAAGTTTACATGCAGTTCTGACACTGATAAGTTTTTGTTTATATTTTTTTTCGTTTCTCTTCAATTAAAGGATGAAAAGGGTAACATTGTTTGGCAGAATCTTCGACCTTCTTCTACCATGTATTGTGGTCCAATTAAATTTATTTTTTCTAAAGAAACAAAAGATTTTATTGTTTTTGAAATGAACAAAGTTTTAGAGGAAATAAATGCGTTGTTGCCTACAAAGTACATGCTCGAAGAATACGAAGTTTCCGTAAATCACAATATGCTTCTAACAATGATTGACGGAAAAGTTTGCAATGCTTTGACTGAAACTTCTTCCGCACAAAAGTGCTATATTTGTTGTGCCACTCCAAAGGGTATGAATAATGAGTTACGGCACTTTACGCCTAACCGAGATAATCTTGGTTTTGGTTTGTCTACTCTCCATGCATGGATAAGGTGTTTTGAATGCTTGCTTCACATAAGTTATCGCTTCGAAGTAAAAAATGGCAGCTTAGGAATGAGGCAGATAAAGAGAGTGTAAAGCTACGTTCCAACGAAATCCAGAATACATTTAAAAGTGTACTTAGATTGATGGTAGATAAACCAAAACCAGGTTTCGGCAATACCAATGACGGCAACACTGCTCGTAGGTTTTTCGAAAATTCTGAGGCTAGTGCTGAGATTACGGGATTGGATATAACGCTCATCAAAAGATTCGACACTCTCCTTCGCGCATTAGCATCTGGGTACAATATAAATATCCAAAGATTTGAAAACTTTGCGGCCGAGACTAAAAAACTATACATAGATCTCTATCCATGGTTTAATATGCCTGTTACTGTTCATAAAATCTTGGTGCATAGTACTGATATTATAAAATCAGCAATTTTACCTATTGGTCAACTTTCTGAGGAAGCACAGGAAGCCCGTAACAAAGATTTGAGACGACTCAGGGATGATAACACACAAAAGCAGTTGCGTGAAGCCACGAATAGAGATCTTATGAATATGTTGCTTATAACATCGGATCCTTTAGTTAACAGTTTTAGGGAGATACCTAAGAAAAAATTTAAAAGTCTGACTTCAGAAGTGTTAAATTTACTGTCCCCCGATAATGTTGTGGAGTAAATAAATACCCCAGTTGTTTCAAGCTTTCACAGTAGTGTTGCTGATGCTCATGACTATTCCACAAGTGACTCATCGCATGAAAGTGATGATAGCGAATAATAACATAATTATAAAATATAACCTACCCTATAACTTTTTGTTGCATCAGGTTTTATTTAATTTAAATCTATTGTTTTTGTACTTTGTATGATACTTTACTCTTAAGTTTTTGTAATAAGTTATTTTCACATAATTAATTTAATTATTTACATTGTTATTATTATTATTGTAATTCACTTTTACATTCCTAACTGGTACTATAAAATAATTTTGTAAAAATTGTAATGCCAGGATAAATACTCAAATAAATACAAAATATGTATGTACATATGGGGTATTCCATCCCATTTCGACCAATTTTGAACCCGACCCCTTTAGAATTGGCTGAAGGTTTTTCTTCTTTTTCTAGCCTTCGAAAGACGTTTTCAGAAGTTTTTCAAATTTTTTCATCCAACTCAAAAAAGTTATGAATTTAAAAAAAAATGCTATAACTTTTTCAAAAATTGACCGTTTGGGATCTTTTTTTTTTTTTTAAATTTGTTTTTAAATGTACTTTTCGGAAAAAATTCAAAAAAATTTTTAAAGTTTTTTTTTTTTGTAATTTTTCAGTTTTTCGAGATTTTTCGAATTTCGCCCTTTTTTTCTCATAAAAAACTTCAATCAATTCTGCAATCATCCCCACTAACCCCAGAGTGGGCCGAGAATTTTTTTTTTTATTTAATTGAAAAAAACTTTAAAATTTTTTTGTATTTTTTCCGAAAAGTACATTTAAAAACATATTAAAAAAAAAAAAAAAAAAAAATGATCCCATAGGGTCAATTTTTGAAAAAGTTATAGTATAGAAAAAAACACCGTTTTCCAATTCAAAATAAGTTTTAAATATTTTGAAAAAAAAACGGTGTTTTTTCAAAATGCTATAACTTTTTCAAAAATTGACCGTTTGGAATCATTTTGTTTTTAAAAAATATGTTTTTAAATGTGCTTTTCGGAAAAAATACAAAAAAAATTTTAAAGTTTTTTTTCTCAATTAAATAAAAAAAAAAAAATTCTCGGCCCACTGCGGGATTAGTGGGGATGATTGCAGAATTGATTGAAGTTTTTTATGAGTAAAACTAAACAAAAAAAAAAAAAGGGCGAAATTCGAAAAATCTCCAAAATCTGAAAAATTACAAAAAAAACTTTAAAAATTTTTTTTTTGAATTTTTTCCGAAAAGTACATTTAAAAACAAAGTAAAAAAAAAAAAGATCCCAAACGGTAAATTTTTGAAAATAATTCATAACTTTTTTTGAGTTGGATGAAAAAATTTGAAAAACTTCTTAAAAACGTCTTTCGTAAGCTAGAAAAAGGAGAAAAACTTTCAGCCAATTCTAAACGGGGAGGGTTCAAAATTAGTCGAAATGGAATACCCCATATGTACAGTCACTCACATAAATAAGACACCACTTTTTGGACAATTCTTACAATTTTCGCTTTCGCAAATTTATTTTAACTAATTTCGCATAAGAAAATTTGTCACGATCTATAACAAAAACTAAATTATATTTAAAAAATTTTTTTTCCGAATTTTTAGAATTTTTTTAAGTATTGAGATTTGTAGTCCATTCAATTTAAGTACAATAAAGTAATATTCTTAAGTCATTTAAATTTTTTTGGATCTATGTCACTTATTCACATGAGTTACTGTATATGAAAAAAGCAAATGTATGCATATGAAGTAAAATTTTGGAAAAAAATAAAAAAAGAACATATGGCTGAAAAAAATGACGTAGTTGTAATAAATGATTGCATATGAAACGGAAAATCTCATAAAATAATTTTGTCCAGCTAGCTTGTTCTACACATTAATACATACATTAAAATTTTAGGTTATTTTATAGTTGTGGAAATATCCTTTATAAAGAGCAAAAACAGAATAGGACCGAGATGGCTGCCCTGAGGCACACCGGAGGGAACATCGATGACATTCGAACAAATGTTTTTAAAAATGACTCTTTCAAGTCTACCGCAAAGATAGGAGCAGATCCAGCGAGTAAGGTCAGGTTGAAAGGCAAGCAATTCGAGTTTATAAACAAGTAATGAGTGGCGTACTTTGTCGATGCTTTGCTGAAATCAGTTTATATAACGTCGGTATGATGATTGTTTCTAAACCCATTAAAGACGTGAGTTGTAAATTCAAGCAAATTGGTTGTGGTTGATTTGGCTGTACAAAAGCCATGCTGAGAACTATCTATCAATGTAGAAATCGAAAATGTAAGGTGATTAGTAAGGATTGCTTCGAAAAGCTTAGGGATAGCGAAGAGCTTTGCTATTCCACGATAGTTTTCAATAGCCGACTTGCTTCCTTTTTATGGAGTGGGATAAGAAAAGATTCCTTCCAAGCAGTCGCGAACATGCCATTTTTTAAATCGGGACCGTATTTGAAGGATTCTTTTAGGCACTTTAGATGTAATAGAACATCTTCAGGCAACAAATGTGGGCATATATTGAGTTACTTAGCTCAATGGAGCTCATATGGATAATTTGTAGGTGATGAATTCACCACAGCAGAGTAATTAGAGTGAAAGAATTGAGCGAAGAAGTTTGCAATGTCTTGATTGTAGCTTGAAATGCTATTTCTAAACTTCATGGAAGAAGGAACCCCGTTAGTTTTGCCTTTAGCATTCACGAAATCATCATTCGGGTTGCAAATAATGTTTCTTTTGATTTTATATATGTAAACTTTATAACACTTTACATTAAGTTCAAATTACTTATGACGGAAAATAGCATACTGTGCATAATCAGAATGTAAACCGGTTTTCTTATATAATTTGAATAAACGTTATTTTTTATTTTTTAAAAGAAGCACGACGCAAATTGGAAGAGAAACTCGGCCCAAATTCTCTTCGGAGGTTATCACGCCTTACATTTTTTTAATTTTCTTTTAATAAAATAAAATAAAATTTTGTAGTTTTTTTTTTGCGATCAGTTTAATAATTTTTATTTTATATGATTTGTAGGCTAGCCTGATCTAATTTATACTGGTGCAAATAAAACGATTACTTCACCTTACGCCCGACGTTTCGCCGAATATTCCAGCATCCTCAGGGTCAACACTATTAATTTTCAAATAAAAAAATTTTTTTTTAAGTTAAAGCAACATACATATAAAATAACGCAGGAGCATTAACAAGTAAAACAAAAAATGACACTTACAACAATATCGGACAATATTAACATTTAGTATATCATTATTAGTACCACCTTGCGTGGTAGTCTTGTCATAACTAATTTATTTTCTATCTAAGCTAGCCATGTATTGCTGCGGCAATATGATCGATATCTTCCTTCATATTCATGGTCCTTTCTCTGTTTTCTAAAATGTGAAAGCTTTCCAAAGTATATCTCGTCATTTCTCTTTAGTTACGTTCCAATGACACGTGAACCAGATACGGATAGAAGTTTAACACGCAAATGCAACAACAACGTTGTGATCCTGATATCTATTTGGTTCAATTTCTGATCCGTATAGCAGTTCTGTTCGTTTCGTTTTCTGTAGTAGATTTTTTTGACAACTATAAGTTTTAAGTTGGTAGCACTCATGGCTTAACTACATATATGGTTGGCTCATCTCTACAGCAACAACATACCTTTGTTCAGATTGTCAAAATCAGCGTGTTGGTGTTAGACGAATGTAATGGAATGAAAACATAAAACTCAATAACTTTTGTTTGTAGTAAGAAAATGTTGTAAATGTGTTGGTTTCATTTTGAGTTTGCCATCTCCTTCTGACAATCCCTACTCCAGTGAAATGAAAAAAATAAAATCAGCTGTTAAGATGAGCCAACCATATATGTAGTTGAGCCATGGTAGCACTGAAATAAATATGTGTACATATGTGTATACATAAAAGATTTCGCCATATTTAAAAGCAACAAGTAAGGAAGGCTAAGTTCGGGTGTAACCGAACATTAAATACTGAGCTGAGAGCTTTGGAGACAAAATAAGGGAAAATGGCCATATAGGAAAATGAACCTAGGGTAACCCTGGAATGTGTTTGTATGATATGGGTATCAAATTAAAGGTACTAATTAGGGCTTTGAAAGGGAGTGGCCGTTAGTTGTATATGTGATGGGGCTTTCGAGATATCGACCAAAATGTGGACCAGGGTGACCCAGAACATCATCTGTTGGGTACCGCTAATTTTTTTTATATATATGTAATGAACAGTATTCCTGCCAAGATTCTACTTAATATAGTAGGCGTCACCTCCATTTTATAAGGTTTTTCACTGTTCTCATTTTGATTACTCAACGCCATTAGCTATTATCTTATCTTATCTACTTTATTGTATGTTCACTAATGTACTAATGTTAAAATCTGTTCAATTTCATTTCATAAGATAATACTGAATAAAAAAAAAAAAAAAGTTATTTTTACGTCAATAAACCAATCCAATTACCATGTTTCCTCCCTTTTTTCATATTTGGTATAGAATTATGGCATTTTTTTCATTTTTCGTAATTTTCGATATGGAAAAAGTGGGCGTGGTCATAGTCGGATTTCGGCCATTTTTTATACCAAGATAAAGTGAGTTCAGATAAGTACGTGAACTAAGTTTAGTAAAGATATGCCGATTTTTGGTCAAGTTATCGTGTTAACGGCCGAGCGGAAGGACAGACGGTCGACTGTGTATAAAAACTGGACGTGGCTTCAACCGATTTCGCCCATTATCACAGAAAACAGTTACCGTCATAGAATCTATGCCCCTACCAAGCTTCATAAGGATTGGTAAATTTTTGTTCGACTTATGCCATTAAAAGTATTCTACACAAATTAAATGAAAAAGGGCGGAGCCACGCCCATTTTGATATTTTCTTTTGTTTATGTATTACTGGAATTGAATATTGACATAATTTACTTATATACTGGAAAAATATTAAATTTTTTGTTAAAATTTGACTTAAATTTTTTTTTTTTTAAAGTGGGCCTGTTCGTCATCCGATTTAACTTATTTTTATTTAGCACACATATAGTAATAAGAGTAACGTTCCTGCCAAATTTCATCATGATATCTTCAACGACTGCCAAATTACAGCTTGCAAAACTTTTAAATTCACTTCTTTTAAAAGTGGGCGGTGCCACGCCCATTGTCCAAAATTTTACTAATTTTCTATTTTTCGTCATAAGGTCAACACACCTACCAAGTTGCATCGCTTTATCCGTCTTTGGTAATGAATTATCGCACTTTTTCGGTTTTTCGAAATTTTCGATATCGCAAAAGTGGGCGTGGTTGTAGTCCGATTTCGTTCATTTTAAATAGCGATCTGAAGTGAGCGCCCAGGAACCCACACACCAAATTTCATCAAGATACCTCAAAATTTACTTCAGTTGTCGTGTTTACGGACGGACGGACGGACGGACATGGCTAAATGAATTTCTTTTTCCCCCAGATCATTTTGATATATAGAAGTCTATATCTATCTCGATTAGTTTATGCCGTTACGGATTACCTTTATGCGAACAAAAATAATATACTCTGTGAGCTCTGCTCAGCTGAGTATAAAAATCAGGTGATTCGTTCTTTTTGTAATTTTGACGTCTATGTAGAAATTATCACACTTGTCTTATACACAATGATGTAAGGTGGTACTGATAATGATATATTAAATGTAAATATTGTCCGGTATTGATGTAACTGTAATTTTTTGTGTTAATTGTTAATACTCCTGTGTTATTTTATATGTTTTCAACATAAACATTTATTTTAAATTAAATTAATATAAATTAAATGGAATTGTTATTAATGTCATCAGCTGGAACTGGATTCGTTGAAATACTCCTTTTTTTCTGGGTTCCGCTTTTTAGCTCCGACTGTGCTTTCTACGAATTTTGCTTATTTGTTGCCACTAACTGGGATCCTCAGAATTTTTACTGTAACCTTATTTAAGCAAATTTGTTCGAGAATTGATTATTGTGTTTGTTTGCAGATCTTCTGATGAAATGTGGGAATGCTCAGTAAGCATTTTATTTGAAACGGTTAGAATATTCGTTGTAAGCAGATGAAGGATTGCAACCTCTGTTTTATGGGTTCTTGTAGGATAGCGTTAAAGGCATTGCCTATAAGGACATCAACAATCCTAACTATTTTAGCTTGAAATCTATATTTATGAACTAAAAATAATATGCGGTTTATAAATATTTGCAAGAAATAAATACGAAGCTTATTATTTATTAAGGTATTTATTATTTAATTCTTCTGAAAATTTTCAGTTACAAGCGTCACAAATTTCCAGCTAATATAAATTGATTATTCGTGTCTTCTTCAATTGAAAATGCAAATGCAATGCCCCAAATACCAAATGAATGCCAAACAAATACCCACAAATAACCAAACAGGCTAAATAAATGCATAAGCAAAACACAATAAATGCTAAGAAAAAGCAATTGGAAACCCAGTGGGTAATGCAAGTAATATATAATGCTTCTTATAAGAGACGCTAATTACTACTAGTAACTCGCTTGTTTATTTACCTTAAGGTATTTTCTTTTCCGACGTAGGCCCGGTTTTTCAGTAGAAATTCATCATAGTTTGTCAGTTAAGCTACGCTTAAACTTATTCTGCAGTTTTTCAGTCTACTTTAACTGAAGGTTACGCGGCCGATCTGGCAGGGTTAAACTCTAGTTCACCTATCAGTTATTTGCGCTCGTTGGAAATGGCGTCGAATATACCCAACAAACATTTCGGCTTGAGTACCAATAGAGCTCATGTTGATAACTAGCCATACTTCTAAAATCTCAAGAGTCGTTTCGAAACAGTGACTCAACTCGAGAATCATAGCGTATTCAAAAAAAGAGGGAATTTTTTATAAAGCAAAAAATGTTGGTACTTAAGTTGGAAAAATTTAATTAATAACTTGTGGTTCTCTAACTAGACTCATATGTAAAATTGCATACTACAGTATTTTCACGAAAATAAAATAAAATATATGTAATTTATTTTTGATTAATTACGCTTCGTTACTGCTATGAACACTTCGTTCATTTCTCACTATAAACAGCTGTTGGTTTTGGTGGTACCACCTTGGAGATGTTTTTTCAACTCCACCTCAACTCGGTGTCCAGTGTAGGATATCAACTGGAGAAATGTGTTGAGTATTCATTTGATGACGGTGCATTTCTCAAAATCCCTTGAAAGTTGGATAATAATTGCAAAATATTAATGACGTTGGAGATCAACTCGATACCTCTTAACTCTGTACAAGATTTCTCAAAGGTTGGTAGTTTTTGGAGAATGAAGTTGAATATCAGCTCGAGAACTATCTGGTTTAAGAATACTTAAATAATTATGTTCGATATCACCTCCGGAACTAGATATATATGTATATTGCGCCGGAGAAATTGTTTTCCATATTTTCTGGGTAACCAAAGACCAGCTGTTGCCGTATCTAAAAATTATCTAGATAATAAAAAAACCAATGTTGCCGCACAAAAAAGCCAACCCCAGAGGCGGCCTTAAACTGTGACTGAAAAACTGCTGAGTAGTTTAACTGGATTTTAAATTTATAGTACTCATAAAGGAGAGAAATGAAATGCTGAGCAAACAGTTTCAGCTGAATACTCAGAAGCCTGGGCATACCAACAGACATCTGATTGAAGAGGCTCACCCTCCTAGGAACTTCATAGGTCAATCCCGTAAGCACTATGAAGAAATCCGGCGCTTAACAATCCAGCCGTTTGAAAAAGGGGAGCATGAAATGGCTTTCAGAGAAATCCGCAAAAAGGTCGTCGGACTACTATGCTAGCGATTGCCCGGTGAATCCTTTTCTTAAAGATAAATACCAAGAAATATCAGTTGGGGAAAGCAACCCCCTCAGAAGTCACTCTAGCTCAACCTCGATCTGGATACTGGAATAGGTTGAACTCTTACCTATCTGGAAACAATATCGACAAACCCAATGTATGTCTCGCTTGTAAGGTGTTCCAACATGACACCAACAATCTTTCAAATTACAATGTGAAACCAACGCCTATAACACTCTTATCTCTCTTGTCCAACCCTTTTGAAACTGCAAGTTCTCTTGGATTCCTATTAGAGGACATTGATGACAATTTGTGAGTGGCCGCACCTATTTGATACGAGGAAGCACTGCTAACAACAAGTCATCTACCAGCCTACCCATAAATTCTTTGTAGTCCCGTCTACTCATATCTCAGCAGACACGTAGTCAAACAATCTGAGATTGACGGCTGCATTTGCTACGTCCACCTACAACCTCTCGATTCTTCACTGCCTCGACTTTGCCAGAGTTTCTGGGCATGGCTTTGATGACCGAATGAATACATTATAAACTACAATATTTCCAGATGTAAATGAGAAAGCGTCATTTGCAAATAAGAATAGGAAATTGTTAATGAGATACCGTCATATGGAAATAAGATTTGTCAATTATAAACAAGATTAGTCAATTGTAAATTAGAAAGCTGTATGAGCTTTACGCAGATATGACGATAGTGCAGCGAATAAAAACCTAAAGGCTGCGCTGGCTAGGTCATGGTATGCGAATGAACGAAGAAAGTATTTCAATCGACACCGTAGCTTGGAAGCAGAGGAAGAGGGGGACATATACTTAGTTTGGTGAAGCAGGTAGAGGAAGACTAGACCTCTCTTGGTGCTCCCAATTTGCGTCAGTTATCGCGAAACAGGGATAGCTGGTGTGAATTCTTACGAAATCGCCAAAATCGTTTAGGCTGCTAAGTGCCTATTAATGGCCATGATGATGATTGTCTTAATAACAATTGACGCCTTCGGATATCTATGCGACGTTTTCTAATTTATTTTCTTTACAACTGACTATTTTCAAATTAAATTGACGCTCTAGATATTTCATTTCACGCTTTCTAACACTGAAAGAAATGGTGTTAGTAAAATCAACAAATCGGTTCTGTTGTTCTTGACTTAACGGAAATTCGGTGAAATTGATCGAATTATGGTTAATTCGCCCGAGTTCTTTGTCAAACGAACAAATTAGTTTAGCCATTTCAACAGAAGAGAAGTTGTCGCTCTTAAATTAACAAAATTCTGTAAAATTGGCAGATTCCTGGTCAATCTACTTGATTTTTCTGTTAACACAACTAATCTCACTGGTCATTTCAACAGCGATCAATAGTCAATACATGAGCAAATTTCAAAGAGAATTTTACGCGCACTGCGCTCCCTACTTTGTACTTATGATGTTGGTGCCACTTGTTTAAAAAAAAATACCAAAAAAAGAAAACCACCAAATCGAAAAAACACACAAAACGGGAAAACAAAAAACTAGTTTTTCAGTTATCAATACAAAACGAAAAACCCTTTTTTGAATTTACTGTGCAAAAAATTATGAGATACCGGGACACCTATTTATCGGGTACAATTTTGCAACTTCTCCTCCAAGCGAAATGCAAAATTGCGCCCTCTTGTTGCAAAGTTTTGTTTGAACGAACAGGATTTTTCCAAAGTTAGTAACATCTTGTTCAAGTTTTTACTAATTTTCACTCACGCGAATGAAGTTAATAAGATAATAAAAAACGTCCTTTTTTAATGTTGATGTTTCCGACAAGATACAAGATTGAGTTGTTTTGGAATCGTTTCAACTTAAAATGTTACGAAAATTAAACTTGCCGAATTACATGTAAAGTTACTCCAGTGGTGAATTACCTTCTAGCGATTTGATTCTTTACTTTTCTATAACTTACAAGTTCTCTATTTAAAATGTTATGTCAAACATTTATACAAGTTTAATTCGAAACAATCAAGTATGGCAACTACATGCGAGAGAAGAAATTTAGAATGAGCTGAGCTGCAACTGAAAGAATTGAGAATCAGTTTTGTGACTACTGTTGTCATTTATATTTGCAAAGCGAAGTTCAAAACTATAAATTAAATAAATTATAAAATATAAAATTTGGTGAAAGTGCGTTTAATAAAACAAAATAATAAAGTGTATAATCTTTGCCAGCATAATTGAGATAAGCCCAATTGACGTTCGGTTAGTAAGTACCACCGTGGTTTGATTGTAGCGTGCTCCGCCTGCCACACCGCATGCCCTGGGTTTGCACCCCGGGCAAAGCAACATCAAAATTTTAGAAATACGGTTTTTCAATTAGAAGAAAATTTTTCTAAGCGGGGTCGCCCCTCGGCAGTGTTTGGCAAGCGCTCCGAGTGTATTTCTGCCATGAAAAGCTCTCAGTGAAAACTCATCTGCCTTGCAGATGCCGTTTGTAGCGAATATCAAGAGGAGCACGACGCAAATTGGAAGAGAAGCTCGGCCTTTGATCTCTTCGGAGGTTATCGCGCTTTACATTGATTTATTTATATGGCAACATAGGTACTTTCGTACAAAGCTGTCCCAACAACTTTTTTTGTTCATTTGACTACTAAAACGGTCAATTACGAATCAACGATTTGTGCGCAGTTGATTCAACATCTTGTTGCTATGGATAAAAATTAACAGAAATTTCGGTTGAATTGACCCGTATTTCGGTTGATTTTACCAGTCTTTTTCTTTCAGTGAATTTACAAGTGATTATTTTCATATTAAAGTGACGCCTTCGCATTTATATCTAATATTTTCTCATTTACTACTGGAAATGGTCTAGTCCCCATACGTACGGTATATGCATAAGCTAAGGCTAGGTACGCAGCACAACTGGATGCCATACATTTTCCAACTGGTAAACCTCTACTACCTTTACTAATAACTGTGCCTGTGTGCTTCGCGAATATCCTGAGCTAGGTAAATTACTGGCTATATAAATTTTAGCTATGGCTCGAATATATAAATAAATACCCAAATAAATCAGTTTTAGTAAAAGAAAACATGCCAGTTAAAGTTTTCATTGCCTGCCACAATTTGATTTTCGCTATGCAACGCTACAAAAAATTTATGAAACACCGAAATACATAACAACAACAACAATAGAAAGCAAATTTCAATATGGAACAAAATCAAATATGTATTAAATGCAAATGACAATCATATATGAAAATAACAACACCAACAAAAAAACGTTAAGCCAATACAACATTTGATTTTATGAGTATTTATTGCTGTCGCTTCACTGCCTAGCTGAGTGACAGACTAGATCGACTGTCTTGACTGAGTGCATGTTTGTCTAAACTTTGTTGCTTGCTTCTTTTTCTGCAACTAAAATTGGTTCCTGCAATGCAAACTTATGTCGCACTTGATTGCCACGTTATTTTTACTTTGGTTATTTTTTGGAGAGTATTTATACCATTCGTGAAAATGAAATGGTATATTAATGATCTCCAAAATTGAAAGTCCTTCAAGAAGAAGAGATAGACCCGCCAGTAAGGGTATTCAAGGGGTTGATTTAAAGCTTTATAGCTTTGCAGCTTCCTCAACCCAATTGTCAACCCCACCTATGTGAGGGAATCCTGTTACATATATGAATGTATCATACATATATTTAGGAGGCGTGGCTCGGGTGACCCAAAGTTCTTCACGGAACTCGGGGGGGGGGGGGGGGGGGGTATGAGATAGAAGGTTCACTGTAATCATATTAAATCGTTCCCGGGACGGTCGTGTAAGTCCTTTAATGGTGCTTGTTACCGGAAGGTGCCGGATCTATTACCGTGAAAGAAGAACAACCTCCGGAGGGTTAGGGGGCTTAGTATATACGCGCGGTAGGTATGCCTGTCGTAAGAGGCGACTAAAATATCAAATTTATTCAAGCGGTTGTGTAGCGCAACCCTTCAAAGGGGTTGCCAGCGCAATATATAGCTTCTCCAACGCAATTGTCAACCTCCGTGGTGAATCCTGTTTCATTAACAGCCGAGGCTCTGACGACCCCAAGTTCCTCATGGAACTAGGGGTGGGGGGGGGGGGGGGTGGCCTAGAAGGTTTAATGTGGTCATATAAATGGTTCGAGAGATGGACGGGCTAGTACCTTAATGGTACTTTGTTACAACACCAACAACAAGAAGAACAACCTGATAGATCTAGGGGTGGGAGGGCGGTATGGTCTAGAAGGTTTCATGTGGTCATACCAAATCGTTCACGAGATGGTCGAACTAGTATCTGTGTTGTGCTTGTTATCGGAACGTACCGGATCTACATCCGGCAAAGGACGATCAACATCGATAACACTACCCCAAGCCTTCGGGGAGTGTCCTTATCGCCACAACAACAACAGCAACAACAAAAACCTACCAATAAGTATACCGAAATGATCAGAATGGCGATGGCGTGTACCGAAGAAGATTTAACGATGAGCTGTACGAGCTCTACGCAGACATCAACATAGTCCAGCGAATTAAAACGTAGCTGCTGCCTTGTTATGCAAATGAAAGGTGACGTTACGGCCAAGAAAGAGTTTCTATCGGAACCCGCCTATGGAAGCAGAGCTAGAGGGCGGCCCCCACTCCGCTGGAAGGACCAGGTGGAAAACGATTTAAACTCCCTTGGTGTGACCGATTGGCGCCGGTTGGCGGAGAGAAGAAGCGAGTGGCGCGTTGTTGGACGGCCATAACCATTTAAACGGTTAAGAGTTAATTGAGTAAGTAATATATTTGGGTGTCCAATTTATTGGGATATACCCTATATCTCCCATATAACCAATTTTTCGGGTAGTAGTGTTTTCGTAATTTCTTCATTTTTAAGAAGACATAAATTATTGTCCGAAAAAATTGGCAATATCTATATATCCCATACATCCTTATGATCAGATAAAAGGAATTTCTCGAACTTAGGATATAGTAAAAGAGAAAGATTGCTCTTTAATGAAGTTATCAGATACAGAGTTACGAAGGCTTACCTTCTACTGAGGCCTGATTTTTCGGTGCAATTTTAAACAACAGTTAATGTCAACAGAAGTTTTATGGCTGCCATTTTTGATGCTTAAGCCCGATTGCCATTAAAGTTAACCAGTTAGCCTTACCACTTTGGCTGTTTATCTACCAAAGTTTTTACTTCTTGTGCCTGTTTATACCAGTGTTTGCGCTTACTACTCCAAAGCAATGGAAAATTATCTCATCTACTGCTCCAGCTATGCACATGAACAGATAATAGAGTATAGCCGTAGCATAAAAAAGTGATAGCATTTACTATGCTCTGCTATGAGCTAAGTCTTGTTTTAGAGCGGTACAAATAGCAGAATAAACACTCTAAACAAAATGCTATACGTAGTTGAGCAAGAGCAAAAAAAAAAATTGATTATATATTTGCTCTGTTGTGTTTTTGTTTTTAGAGCTGATGTAGCGTTGTGATGTTGTTGTTTTTGTACTTGTGGTTTTATGTGTCGGTCTTTAACTTGTTGTTGTAGCTTCTTGTTTTTGTTGTTGTTGTTATTGCATCAGTATTGGGGCTGGTGATATTACCTTGGTAATGAGGTACACGGGTACTCGGGTGGGTATTACGCGATTACCCGAGTACCTAGTTCGACTCAAAGCTTTTCTAAAATGTTCGAGCTGCATAAGTAGGCGTTGTCCCGACCATTTTTTTGTAAAGCTGTTCAAAATCTTCTTTGATATGTGAGCGTTGCCACGCCCATATTTATAGGTTTTACGGATTTGGAGTCACATTTACACGGGGAACCAATGTGCCAAATTTAAAGAGAATAGCTCTGCTTAATATTGAGATATCGAAGAATTACATATTGTAACGAATATTAGCAGCACTAAGGGATACTATCATCTCTAAGCCGATGCTAAGCAGTGACTTGCTTGCACATAAATAATTCAATCATTATGTATACACATATGTACACATACGCAGCGGAGAAGCAACGCACAACCACATGCATAAATCTGAGATACTCCCGAAGGTGTGCAATGGTTGTGCAAGAGTCACTCACACATACAAACACATGCAGATATCTTATCTGAGATGCTCCCAAAAGTATGCAATTGTAAGCGGGAGTCATTGGTGCCGTATATCGTATCGCTGTAGTCGTATCCCTAACGTAATCAGCTGTTTATCGTTACGACGGTAAACCAAAAACCAATTGGCCACGATACGGTTACGACCTTAGCGGCACCAATAATCGATTGCATTGATTCCCATAAGGTTGGTCGAATCAGCTGTTATAAGGTTACCGATACGGTTACCGATAAAGCACCAATGTCTGCAGCTATAATTGTGTTCACACATACACGCGCATATGAGAAGCTAAAAACGTAGTAATTTTATAGCTGATGGCCAACTAGTAGATTCTGGAAATGGAAGCGCCTAGAAGATGCGAACGAGAAATCACAGAGTATAAAAGCACCAACAGTAGAGGCGCGAGAAGCAGTTTCATTTAAGCGAGCTATTGGTTGTGAAGTAGCAGTGTTATTTTTGAAAGTTCTTTAATAAAGGCCATTTTGCATTATTGAATAGTGGTGTTATTTATTCAACAGTTTAGTGATTCAAACGTTAGCAGAAGATTGCAAATAAGGGGAATATTTCTAGGGAACCTTTGATACATAAAAAGCAGCGTGGTTATAAGGTTACCGATACGGTAACCGATAAAGCACCAATGTCTGCAGCTATAATTGTGTTCACACATACACGCGCATATGAGAAGCTAAAAACGTAGTAATTTTATAGTAGAGGCGCGAGAAGCAGTTTCATTTAAGCAAGCTATTGGTTGTGAAGTAGCAGTGTTATTTTTGAAAGTACTTTAATAAAGACCATTTTGCATTATTGAATAGTGGTGTTATTTATTCAACAGTTTAGTGATTCAAACGTTAGCAGAAGATTGCAAATAAGGGGAATATTTCTAGGGAACCTTTGATACATAAAAAGCAGCGTGGTTATATTCTGAGTATGCCCCTTTTCAGTAAGTATATTTCTAATATGGAGAAGTTTTTTTACATCTTTATTTAAATGAAAGTTTTTGTAAAAATACATGTGAGAATGACTCTTACAATGGATGGGCTGACGGAAGATAACATGTATGGATGAAAAATGCCTACTGATTTTTTTCGCGCTATAATCAATCGGAACTTGAGTTACTGTAATACCCGGGTGCCCTATTATCCGGGTATTACATGGATACCCTGACACCCACGCGTGTCCTTTTACCCGGGTATCATCAGCTCAAATCGGGACGTTCATCCTTGTCCTCAGAATGAATTGCAAGTTGTTTTAGATAAGTCGTAGCATGAGAAAGGCAAAACTCTACATAATAATGCCCAAGAGAGGAACATTTTTTTTTGCTCTAGCTTCAAAATGGCATTTCGTTCGGAGATTTTTATTTTGCTACTTGCTCCGCTCTAAAACACGATGTAGCTCGTAGCAGAGATAATTTTTTTATGCTACGGCTCTGCGCTATGCTCTGTTCATGTTCAGAGCCGGTAGCAAAAAAAAACTCCAGATAACTGGTTTAAACTGCCGTAATGGCGGGTTAAACCCCAGTTAACTTAAACACGCACTCAAAAACCGGGCCTTAGTCTACGGTATACTACTTTTGTATCGAATTTATTCTTCAAATGTATAAAGCTTTCTGCATAGCCGGAACCATTGTTATCCTAATTTGTTATCATCTAAATACATACATATATACATTGTTTGTACATATGTCTCTATGCTTGTAAACACGTACGAAAAAGTTGCAATAATTTTATTTCGGCAGTGGCTTTGTCATAAGTTTTATCAATATTATACAAAAAATTGGTAAAGAAAAAAGGCAATGAACGAAATAAATTGAATTCGATTGTCGCCATTTTAAGGTTCGCCTACTTTTGAATAATGCAACAAATTCAAAACAACAAAGTGGTGAAGAAAACTTTGGAACACATTGCAGCAAGAAATTTGGCCTATTATTGCACTTCTGTAGGCAGAATAAGCTGATTGGTTACTTCAATATGGGAGAGTATAGCTCCAAAGCTGATTTCGTTCTAAATAATTGGTATATTCATTCCGTCGTAAAAAAATGTTTTTGAGAAGGACCGAACCTTCTTTTTGCCTTAATTTTATTTAACAAGGACCTACGGAGGAGATATGTTCATAACTTTAACGAAGACCATAATAGTATCAGTTTTGGCCTGCTTTACTCTTGCGTCGTATATTTCATCACTAATTTCTAGTACAAACGGACGCTCACTGCCGAAACTTCTGGCGCAAGTCAATCACCACATCCTCCCAAGATACTTAATAACTCATTAATCCCGTGCCTTGTAATGAACAAAACAAGTTCCAATTGAATTATTGTTGAGCCATCTGATTATTGTTAATAAATAAAAAAAATTTTACGCAAAACCGAAACTTGAATTGAAGCGAAGCGTAAATCTCGAAGTAAAGAAAAATAATCGAATTCGTAAGACTTTGCAAAAGCAATAATACCCAAAGCAAGCAAGCCAAAATAAAACTGAAACTCAAATACATTTTGTAACGGAACCCAAACCGAAGCACTAAGAAGTATCGAAAGCGGAACAAAACAAAACGTAAATTTTGTTTCAAAAGGAATCAGAACGGGGACCGAAATAATTTGTTAAGCCAAGTTGAAACCAAAAAGATGCAGGAACGAATCCGAGATTTATTTTGGAGAATAGCACGAAAATACTGGAACTTTAAAGCAATGTACATTGATATTTATTTCAAAGAACAGAATCAGGTCGCCAGGCCTAAAAAATACATACTGGAAAAGGCTGTAGGTTTGCCAAAATACGGCACTCAGAACTGCCACGGGATGTCTTTTAATGAATCCTGAACAAAAGTGATATGGAAATGTCTCCATAAGCACTACAGTCGTTTGATTCAGATAAGCATAACGAGGCCCTAAGCCTAATCCACACAGAATCGGTAAACAATTTTCTAGGTCGCGCTCGATGACTCCCACATCAATATACACTATCCACCCCTTACAGAAGAGCAAACCAGATTACCAAGGGAGACCCGAGTCACGCTGGCCCAACTTCATTTTGAATACTGTGACTACGCCTTTAACAGCTCATCCCTTGAAAGTGCTAGTTTCCTTCGACTCCCTTTAGAGGGCTTTGATGAAAATTTGTTAGAGTTATGCTAATGTTGATATAATTATGGTGATGTTACGGGTTATTGGTATGGTATGTCTTGGGAAAGCTTTTGCTTCACCACTTTGAGTGTTCTTGCCAAGGATAAAGCCTCATCTGGTAAATATATGTGCTTACGTATTCACATTTGTAAAAGGAGCCGTAACGTGTAGGTGATATTTAAAGTTGGTTGATAGGTTATAATCAATGTGATTCACTCCAAGGGACTAGTTTTGGATAGGGCCGCCAGCTTTAGGAAACGTCAAACTGGGAAACTTGGGTGTTGAAGGATGCAGCGTGAAAATCAAAATTTACATTTTATACGCTATTGTATAGTTTCGCAAATAAACAACAGATGTTTGAATGTAAGCCCAAGTGATTTTTCAAACCTCTCTCATACGTACATATACCCTCAACTTAAGTATGAGGTAAGAATCATTTCAAAGAAGTGTTTATGACCCTAGAACCTACTAAAGGATTTTGCCTCACTGATTTCGCTTATTCTTTCAGCCAATCGCAATATAAAATTCTTTAAAAAATCCTCACCTTTTTTTGGGTAATTTGCTTTTCTTAACAACTGGAGGACAATATGAAACCATGTGCGGCTTGGGTCATTTTATTTGAATTCATTGTCCATTGTTAATTTTTTGAAAAAAAAAAAATATGCAAAGTGAGCATATAAGTTTATTATATACATTTTCTTTTAGTGTTTTGTTTTAATAACTTGATCAATTGGGTGATGCGAAGTCCGTGTTAAGCTGACACCGAAAGCGCCTGTGTTTTAAATAACTTTTGAACAGTTAGAAAGAGTTAAATTTCGCAACTAGTTTCTTTTCGCATCCGTTGATACCACTTTCGACCATATCCGACCAATTTTCGACATGAACAATAAATGGCCTAAACAGTCTTAAACCAGTAGAAAATATAGTAACGCGCCGGACGCCGCCGCCGCGCCGATATTTTTGCAATTCGGCGGCGGCGTGCGAAAAACGACAAAAATCGGCGGCGGCGTATATCTCTAATAGTTACGGTTAAAGTTATAATTACAGTAAGTTTTTATTACGATTACAAACAGTTACGGTTGCAGTTATGGATACAGTTACGGTTAAAGTTTAACGTACAGTTACAGTTGCAGTTACAGTTACGTTTACAGTTGCAGCTAGTGCTACGGTTACAGTTACAGCTACAGTTGTAGTTATAGCTAAAGTTATGGAGGCAGTTACGGTTACATTTATTATTACAGCGACGATTACAGTCACGATTAAATTTTAACGTACAGTTGCAGCTAAAGTTGCGGTTACATTCACGAGTACAGTTACAGCTACAGTTATGGTGACAGTTACTGTTACAGTTACGGTTATATTTACTATTACAGTGACGATTGCAGTTGCGGTTACAGTTACAGTTACATTTACGATTACTGTAATGGCTACGGTTACTCTTACTGTTCACGTAATATTTTGATTACGGTTGAAGCCACATATATTTACCGTGACAGTTGGGATTACGATTACAATTATTGTTATGGTTACAATTAAGGTTACGATTTCATAATATGCCATGCAATGAAATGAAATATATATTTTACCATCTATGCTAACATTTGTTAGTTAGAAATCGCAATAAACAACAATTGAGGTAGCACTAATAACTTTTTGTCAGATATTTATAAAAAAAAAAACATTTTTAATTCTTTTGAAGGAAATTCTAAAGAATCCTAATCCTATAAAAGTTAGTGGATCAATGTCTATTAGCAACCAAAGTAAATTATACTTAAAAAGTGATATTGATAACAATCTCATAAGCAAACTAAAAGGAAATGAAAAAAATTTGCCAGGAACTTTTTTCTTTATTAAATCACTGCGCGCTCTTCTCAGGCGCCGTACTTCCCTTCTTAGTGGCAGCTGATCATATTCCAGCCGCTTGTATAATATAACTATCAGTGCTACAAAGAGGGGACGAGAAACAATGTCGGCTGCTGCCAATGATGATATAGCATTGTGATTGTTTGTTGGCATCAATTGCAGTTTTTAATCCCCACCAATATTTTGTATGAAAAGCATAAAAAATGTGCGTCATTGCGACAACGCTTAAGTAATGAGCGTATAAAAAGATAATACAATCATTTTGTTGTTTTTGCTTTAATAAAAGATAGGCGCTTGGCTATCGAACATCATGGGCTTACTTAGATTTGGCTCTATTGTACGCATATTATTCTGTATCAATCAAATTAGTAGTTGAATGAAATGATTGATGCTTAAAAGCCGATTAGTAGTAGTGATGTATTTGCTTTTGTTGTTGTTGTTTTTATTTTTCGTCTAATGTGTAACATAATAACTTCTGGCAAATGCCTAAAAAATAGTGTAATTGCGTGCATAAGATTATTACGATCAAGCGAATTGACATTAGGGGGACTCATGAAAGCATAAACTTAGAAGGTGTAAAATTATATCCATTTACATACACTGTTATATGAACGCACCTAGTAATATTCTTGATAAACTTGATTGTTTATCAGCTGTATTATTACCAAACAATTTTTTTTTTGATTGTTATACAAATTAAAAAATGCCAAGATTAAGTGAAAAATCAAAACTAAAACGTCTTTACTCGCTGATGTTGGAGATTTCTGATGAAAATGCCTGCTGTAATGTCTGCAAGGTTGCATTCCTTTGAGTTTACCGCGTTTACACAATGAAATGTGCGCGTAAATTTATACAAATTGTGGAAATGATTTTCATAAAAAATTTGACAGCTCGTTTACGCACTAGATAAATTTATACGTTTACACACTTTATAAGGCATTTATAAGGTTACATGAGTCCCCCTATTATTGATAAAAAAATGAAGAAAAATATATTATAGAATTTGCGAAAAAGTGTAAACGTTGGAAAACTTCGCTGTGGATAAAAAAAGTTGGAGAGCTGCATTTGGAATATACGTTTACCTGCATCACGGAACAGAAGACATCCTTTTCAGAGAAATGCGCTTCATAGAAGATTTGTTGTTTTAAGTACTGAATCCACCAATGACCTATATTGCAATATCTTAAAGATACATCAGTACGTAGAGCTGGGCATTCGCACGGATCCTTGTGAACAAGAGCACTCTCCGAAGATCTTGGGTGAGTGCTGTTGGAGTGTCTGTTTTTATAACAGTCTTCATTAAGCTCGAGCTTTACGGACGGTAATTATAAGGCAAAATTAAAATTTCGCTTTTATCTCCTACGCGTTTTGATGCTTCTGCACCTTATTAGGGAGTGCTTTAATAATTTTTTTAAACGACATTAAAACAAATTTTTAGTACTTATGAATCCACTGTATATAAATCAGTGGTCGCCAAAAAGTTAAATGTAAGTGTATTAGTTAGAGCGATAGCATTCTAGCAGGAAATTAAAGTTAAAATGCAACGTTCATTTATTAAAAATACTTCTTGGAAAATTTGATTTTTGATTCAGGAATGGTTTACCATACGGCCTTAATTAGATTGGGCGAAATGAAAAGAAGGCGAGATGTGCACATGATCGACAAAGCGGGAAAGGTGTGAGTCCAAGCGCAGGGCTGTAAAGTGTCGAAGATTATATGTAGGTCTTACAAACGTAGACTAACAAAGTTGCTTCTATCATTAAAAGGAGAGGACTCATGACAGGTATTCTGACTGGACATTGGCTTCTGGCGTCACATGCCCTTAAATTAGGCTTGGTTAGTGATATCCGATGTAGGAAGTGAGGTTTGGAGGAGGTAATGATCGAACACGTTTTGTGCTCATGTCCTGTGCTTGCCAGGCTAAGACTGCAGCTATTAGGAATGATACAGTTGTCAGATCTAGAAGCAGCAAGTGGCATAGGTCATAGAAACCTTCTGCAACAACTTTTTTTTGTTCATTTGACTACCAAAACGGTCAATTACGAATCAAAGATTTGTGCGCAGTTGATTCAACATCTTGTTGCGATGGATAAAAATTTACAGAAATTTCGGTTGAATTGACCCGTATTTTGGTTGATTTTACCAGTCTTTTTCTTTCAGTGTAGGAGTGATACAGCTGTCAGATCTAGAAGCAGCAAGTGGCCTAAGTCCTAGGAAGCTTCTAGTATTTGCCAAGAGGACGGAATTATTTTATAACATAGGTCCTGGTTTTCGATAAGGGTTTTCAGTTTGGTCGTTAAAACAAAGTTCTGGTAACACTACGTACTCAATCATTCTATGTGAGGTCCGCATGCACCGGCCAGTTCAACCTAACCTAACCTCGCCACCGAAGTAATAATTTGTCTGATTACCTTTTAAAGTCACATCACCTGCCAAGATTTGAAACTTTTGTTTCTGCTGCTATTGGTTTACTGACTTAGTTCTTCTCAATTTCTACACTGAACCCTCAAGGAGGGGGAGTGCTTAGTTCTCTTTAAAAATAGTCCAACTTTTGATATATTATATCTGTGTCAGCTTGTTTCCCCTCGAGCTAACAATAAGTCCGCGCAAAGTCCTTATTTAAATAGTTTTTTTTTAAGAGAACGGGACATGATATCATCCGTCACTAAATTGTATGGTGTTTTTTAGAAGATGTATTTGATCCGCTTAATAACTACAGCAGTATTACAACAATGCTACTTGATTGATAGTATGGTGCCTATACTCAAATTGGTATTATGCTGATGTTTGATGTGATTTGCTAGTGATGATCACGTGATTGTCAACGTTTTATTCAACTAACGCGCGATTTGCCACTGTTGGCCAATTTTTTGAAAATGACGTGATGCTATGTTATAAAAAGTAACAATTCTGTAATGACGGCAACTCAGATAAACCCATAATAACATTAAAAGCAAATAAGTTAGCGGATGGCTCCGAATTGGGAGTTGGTGTAGGCTGTTTTTAGATCCTTTTTCCAGCATTAAGTGTGTCTCGCCGATATGTATTTTGCTGGAAGTCTACAGAGACTACTGCTTGCTAATTTATATGACAGTATAATATTTATGTGATTTTCATAAATGTTAAGGAATGCATTTTTCCTGGAATGGAGTCCTTGCATTCTCATGGCTTTACACTGTTTGGTTATGAAAGCTCATCCACCCAAATGTTCAACATGATTTCGTATGTAAACCGCGTATGATATCCATATAGCCAAAAGGCGGTCCTTTTCCCCTAATCCTTCTAGGAGTACTTTTCGTCATTGGGTGGTTCTTTCCGTCAAGCACTACCTAATATCATTGCCAATCAATGTCTGCTCTATCCATTTATGAATAAAGTAGCTAATAAGTCATAGCATATGATGTGTGACATATGAGAGCGCCTTGCATGTCAGCGTTCCCGAGTTCGCCAAAACAGGCATACGAAACTATGTACTACCGAGCTGTAATTCTTTCAATCGAACGAGAAAGCCAGCTCTAACTGGTGATGTATCTAGTATAAAGCTAAACTCTGAAGTATATACTTGTAGTTGTTGCTGTCATTAATTAATTAAAAACTAATTATACCAACAACAACTTAACTTTTAATGAACATAAATTAATTACACTCTACACCGTTTGCTGTAGTTATATAATGATGGAATTGAATGAATGAAAGATTGAATTAAGTCAAATCGTCAATGCGCGACATTTATCATCATGTCGCATGCAATGAGTTAATGTCATAAAGCACTAACTCACTAAATGACGTAATGACGTTAGCGCAATATAACCATCTCACCGAGTACTGACTACCAATTACAATGACACGGGACGATTAAGAATCGCTCAGGCATGCAAGAAGCAACGGATCGTATTGCGATGCTCACGTAAACAAATACAACAATGTTGTAAGAAAATGGACTTGTCATATGTAGAAAGGAAAAGCGAAGAAAGGGAAGGAAGCGAAGCCTACTTAATTGCTACCCAATAAACCGTTTGCAATGAGGTTAGTTTGTGGTATTGAAAGAACAACATGTAATTTTTTGTTTATCAAATGCCCCATCACTGGTAGAACCACATAAATTTAGTCAGCGCTAGAGCCCCATTTGAGGCCTTCGATGCTCGCTTGGATGTTCAATAGGGCTGTGAATCGAGCTGTGACGGTTTTCCTTATACAATTTTCAAAGCTCCACTCACAGCTAGCATTGAGGCTTCCACAAGACTTAGATTACTGCAAACACCTTACGAGTTAAGAATGTGGTGAGGTTATTCGTATGATCTAACATGTACATTTTCGTGAGAAACTACTCCAACCGACTCCCAGTTCCAGTCTCAGTTGTTCAAGGTCTGTCTGTAGCTAGTCGGGTCGATTTGGGAGTTGGTGTAGGATGATTTAGTTGCATCTGCGGGTTAATCAGTCTTGCTAACTTACTGAATGAGTCTTACCGACTTATTGACTCTTGTAGTGTCTTCCAGGAGGAGGTCTATACCAATAATAGAAACGATCTTTGTTGACAGCCTGCCTGTCTCAAAAACGTTAGGATTCAACTTCATAAAATCGTATATTATACGGAGGTGTTGCAACCATACGACATCTCAGAGCCTTCCCATGCTGGTTTACTGGGCGTAGTAATATTGATGGCTAGGTAAGGTTCCGAAATAGATGTCAATGAGGCGTACAGCTTTGTCCAACAGTGGTTTTTCACCTTCTGGTTGATTGTGAGAACCTATTGACACGTTTGGATGAACCAGGAACTTAGCTTCCTTCTCAAACTAAACAAAGTTGCAGTGAGCATACTTAAGTTTGTGTCCCCACATAGTACCAACCATCTCTTCAATTGCAATGTGGAACCAAAGCATCTAACACCTCCCTCACTATGGTCCACCACTGTTGAAACTGCAAGGTTCCTTGGACTCACGTTAGAAAATATTGATGACAATTTGTGATCGGTCGCACCTATTGGATGGGGCGAAGCACTGCTACAACAACAAAAACAACGTTTGTCAACACCGGGCACTGTGCTTTAACGCCTATGCTTTCGAGATGGCTTATATCAACAAGCTAACAAAAAAGAAGCTGTCAGATTGAGGAGGAAGATTATGACCTCACATTTTTTGACAGTATGGTGAAAAAGAGCAATGTGGATCTTGCGCTCCTACTAAAGCTCATATAGCAAGTGGTCTATTGAGGACTTATTAGGAAGTGGAAATCATTGTTTTCGCATGGAACTGTGGGAGTTCCCCTGGAGCTCTGGAGATAAGCTTGGTTTACTGGTTTCTCCGGTTTTAGCGACGTGGCCACTATATAAGTGGTTTCGTATACGCCTTTCGTTAGCCTCGCGAGAAAAGCCACCGAAATAAACCCGCTTGGAAACATAACGCATTGAGATGCACCGCATTTCAAATCACTGAGGACAACTGGGCTTAAGTGTACCCAATGGTATCGACAGACAGTTTGCTTTCCACTTCCGTCAGAAGGCTCTAGAGAAGAGTATAAGAAATATCGGAAGCCTTAAGAGTCACTTAGCTGTCGGTATAAATGTTGCGGCTTATATCGAGCTCTTGACAAAGAAACCCTCTAAAAGCATCCCGCCCAATATCGGTCCATCCCTAAATCAGGTCAGCATCCCACTGCTCAATTGTGCGCTCAAATACAATGAGGTGTTGAAGTTCAGACAAGAAAAAGTTAATCTACATCGCCTTTCATTGATTTACTGGCGGGCGTATTGAAATATTACAATCTGATAAGAGTTCAAGGTTAGTAGATCTAGGATCTTGCTGATATCGAGAACAAGCTGGACTACATAAAAAAGAGCTTGGCGCGATTTATCCTTAATAGGCAGATGCATTTTGACTGGGAAGCTTTTCATGGTAGAAATACATTCACAGTGTTTTTCAAATCACTGTCGAGGAGCGACCCCGCTTAAAAAACTGTTTCCGAAATTTTTGTTGTTGCTTTGGCCGGGAATTTGGACCCAGTATCTTTGGCATGGTAGGCGGAGCACGCTTCCATCACACCCGCCTGTGCTACGAAATACTTCAGCTTTCCACATATCTAAAGGAAAAGCGACTATAGTACATACTCGTAATACCATAGTAGGCCAACGGGTCTTAATATGCTTCTCTGGAAAGCTGATAGGCATCGATGATAACCTTATATAACTAGTGGATTTGGAACACCAAGACTTTGACTAAAAACTTGACAGGAAATACACTTCGCCTCTCGGATAATTGCCAAGCAAGCTCACATAACAACTTTATTTTCTTTATTCAGCTCCACCTTGCCGAGTGGGCTTGAGCTCTACCTTAAGTAAATTTTACAAGATTAGGATATCACGGATCACTCTTTGTTAAGAACTCATCACATGATTCACGCTATCTTACAAGATGGTAAAAAGGAATAATCAATGCACTGCTTTTTGTTCAAAGAACTCCACTTTGTGAGCCTTCCACTCGAGTGTAAAAGATTCTGAAGACTGGTGAACCGGTGACTATTTGTGTGATGTTAGATGTGCATATCTAAGCCGTGGACTCCGAATACAGCTATTCGCACCTCCTAAACTATTTTGTTGTTGATCATTGGGTAGCAGAAGAAGCCACCGGTGCGTGTGTGGAGCACAAGCGAAACGTAGATAAGGTAAAAATGAGTAAAAAACAAAAACAACAACAAAGCTCAATTGAATGACAGTGTACAGTCAACTATCTAACTTTGACTTGCGTGTAATTCGAGTTGTTTCTGTTGTTGTTGTATAAACACAGAAACGCAACCATGACTTGGTCAATGAGTTAAGTGAGCTTCGGAATAGCGGCTTAACTTGGCTCAATGTTGACGTTGTCATATTCTATGTATACTGCAGAAGATGTACATGTCGATGATGAGCTTGCACTTGCACTTGCACTTGACTTATGGGAAGGTTGACTGACTCACTCAGCTGCTTACATATGAGTATATATAGACGAGTATGTATAGAGACTTGGCCGGTGTCACGCTGAGCTTCAAGTTAACGATGCTATTCTGAGTTTAGTTGACTTTGCGTATTTGGGTTTGACTTGGCATCGAATGACCGTGTAAGTTATGAAAGAAATTGTGAAAGTTTAGCGCAACGCTAAGTACATAGTTAATAGTTGAAGCAATGAATATGACGGCTGGGAGGGCCAACTTTTTGTTTGGGTGGTGCATAATAGTCAAGCGCATGCGCATCACCGTTGTAAGCGACGTTTTATTTATATAATATTAACAGTTAACTCGCAATTACATACCTCGAAATATACTAAAATATGCATAGAAGCATTCGTGAAAAAAACTAGGGGAAAATTTAAAATGCAGTAGTCACTCTCAGTGGGTTAGCGCACATCTGAACGTTGAACCTGAACTTCTCAGGTACAAACACAGTAAATCTACTAACAGTAGCTGGGTTTTCCAAGCAATTGGCAACTTCTTTTAACGACCAGTTGAATATTGTATTTTAAATTGTAGACTTATGATGTAGAGTTGGCTGATTCTGCGATTTTTGAAGAACAATGCGATTGTCGCTGTGTGACTTTTCAGTCACCGTTACAATTATTTGAGAGTAACTAACAAAGATTGTGCAGTTGTTCCTGTAACTGGTCAAGCTGACGAAAGATGGTTACAAACATCGGGGTGTCGGACAGCGAAAAAATCTCGCCAAAATAGGATACTAAAAGATCACGTCACGTGTACAACATAAGTAGGGATACAATTTCCATACTTGTGGGAGCACAATCTGGGCATTGCCTAATAGGTAGGCATGCAGAAAGGTTAGAAGTGCCTTATAGTCTATGCTTCAGAAGTTGTTAAAACGGTGAGGAGGAGGAAACTGTGGTCCACCTCAGCTGCAACTGCCCGGCACTAAGTGGCGCACGAAAGCACTTCCTGGGTGCTACATTTCTAGATAATATGAGCCAGGTTGTGGAGCATGACGTCAAGGACCTAGAAGCTTTCATCGGGCCCTCAAAATGGTTCGAAGAGGAAAGGTAAAAACACCATTACCATTTTGTTGTTGGTACCTTCCTTGAATGCAGTGTATGGCGGGGTTCTAAAGATTGATCTACAAGAAAAAACGCAAATTGTGGGATATGCTGATGATATTGCAGTGATAGTAGTGGGCAATAAACTGGACTGCTTCAAGCATTATGTAATGACGCCGTAGGAAGAATAAAGAAATGGCTGACCAATACGGGACTGGAGTTGGCTAGCCAAAAGACAGAAGTGGTATTAGTAAGCTCCAAACGGCTCAGAGCGGTGGGAGAGAAAATTTCCAAAGTGAATGGAGCACTTATGCGAATAGTGCCTTACATTGGTGATCCGAGCGAATGTCCACAGTAACCAGTTCGATAATACTATACGCAACACCAGTGTGATACGGATCTAAACGGACCCATCGAAAAGATATATTAGCAGCATATCGCCTTGCAGCTATAAAAATAGCAATTGCTTATCGGACTGTGTCCGACGACGCGATCCTGGTCCCAACCCTGAAAATCCCAGTGGACTTACTGGCAAGCGAAATGGCCGATCTGTATAACACTAATATCGAGCGACCACCTGAAAAAGCCAAGAAAAGAACAAGGACACAAACAATAGCTAAGTGGCAAGAACGGCGGGAGGGCTCGAGTAAAGGGCGTTGTACCTTCACGTTAGTTTGGGACGTAGCTCAATTGATTGAGCGGAAACACGGCGAATTGAACTGCTATCTCACGCAGATACTGAGTGGATATGACGGTTTCAAAGAGTATTTATGGAAGCGTAGGATAGATCCTCTTTGCCCATTGTGTACCACGGAGTTAAAAAATGCAGAACACGTCATGTTTCACTGTCCCCGTTTTACGAAGAAAGACTCACTTTGCATAGAGTTTTTGGTGAGGAACCTATCATCAGAAATTTAGTATCACAAATGTGCAACAAGAAGGAATGCTGGACAGCAGTGAGCAAAGTGGCATTTATAGTCATGACACGCCTGATGGATGCTGAGTGGGAGCGCAGAGAAATGCGCAGCCGAAGCAGTGGCTCTTAAAAAATGAGAAATATCGAACGCCACCCTGAAGTAATGCGAAAGTGGTACCGGGGTGGGGGACGGTTCCAAAACTGGGGTTGTTTTTTAGTCTACGGACACACGGTTGCTGTGACCCACGGTGGGGTATTTGAACAATCTAGCTGGCCAAAAGTCGGTTTTTCAGACTATTCCAATTTTTTTTAAATATACTCCTAGATGTTCACTAAATAGTATACATACCCCAAAACCGATCTGCAACGTCAACGGAGCTAATAGCGCACATCTAAAGTTGTATAAAAATTGTATGCAGTTCGATGTATTTTTGGATTAAAAAGGAATATACACTTCTAACCTAAAAACTTGTTCACATTTTTAGCCTTAATCAAATCTAGTTACATTTTCTTTTAGTACAGGTAATGTGTCTTTAATTCAGATTTTAGACTTTTTATACCGCATGTTTAAACTGAGTTATTCTACTTGTAATACTACTACTTTTCAATATCAAAGTCAAACCTTTCAAACAAAAAGATATATCGTTTTTTCATGGCATATCAAGTCAGTAATTTGTTGGCAATACATAAGCTTGTGTTTGTTTAAAAGTGTAATAACAAAAACGGCTGCGCACACCCGCGATTTTTTGAGTGGCAACCTTGTGAAAACATCCTCAGTGGCAACACCTAGGTGAAAAGTCTTAAAATACTATATCGATGTACCAAATTTGATTCAAATCGCTTAAGCCGTTTCCGAGATGGTAGTGAATATATACAAAGAAATTTAAAAAAGGTGAGGTGGCAACCCTAAGTGGTAACCCTTCTTAAAAATGTCAATAGAAATGCGGAGTAAAATACTTTTCGTTTGATAACCATATTTGAATTTACTGTCAAATATTTCCTTTCATAACAATAAAGTGAGAGAACCATTTTTTGAACAGAAATAACTGCTGTTTTAATTTTGGCCAGCTAGATCGATTAAATACCCCACCGTGCGACGGCAGCAATTATGGTGAATTCGCCATTTTTCAGCCCTCCCGTAAAAAAAAAACCTTCCATTGCTAGGTCATCAGCAGCGCAGTTGCTAGAGATGCAACTGTGCTTTGGGACCCATATTATGCTCAGATTGTATCAGCTGGCTTGTTTAGAGCTTCCTTGCACTTTAACGCCACTAGTGACGCTGTATTACTACATTACAGGGACTTTATGGCAGCTTGACTGTCGGAAAAAATTGAAAAGAAGTTTTCAACAGCAGATTGATTAGTACGAGAGGCGCTTTCCAGATAGTTATAAGCTCAGCTTGAAAAACAATACAGTTGTCTGTGCTTGTGGTAACACATAAGTGGTTTTCCTTTTCCCTAGAACCCTAGAACTCTGATCGTAAAAAGAGGAGCAATCCGTCTGAGCGGACGCGCTGGTTTGATATGAAGATAATAGATTCAACGAAGGCGGGTTGATTTTTGTATAGCATCTCGGTTATTTATGACAGCAGATGCTCTAACTGTCAGCCGTTGTATTGAATGTTTTTTTTTATTTGTGTTTACTCTTTTGTATTTTCATTTCATTTTATGCGTTTCTTATGCGTATCCTTGGCGTAATTTGAAATTGAGATTAATTGTTTGCTACAATGGAATATATTCTTAATTTATATCCTTTGTCAATTTATATCGCTCACATTTCACATGGTTTTTCCGCTCTTAAAAATTTCTTTATCACTACCTTCGTCATAGACGTTTTTTAATGTCGCTGGTTTTAATATGGTGGTCAGACCCACTTAAATTATATGTATTTATGTATGTCTGTATGTATGTGTTAAACATTATCCTGCCGTTAGTCGTAAGAACACCATGTGGTTTTGCGTTTTTCCGGTTAATTTATTACCTTTCTTGCCTTTTTTTGCGCTGAAAAATTGTTGAAATTAAAATATAAAAACTGATGATCAAAAAATCGTAAAAAACAAATTACATTGCATACTATTGCCACACTTCATTTATCCTTTTTCTTGGCGCGCACTCTTTCTTTTATTACCTTTTAACGGTTGATTGAGTTTTTAACGGTGCGTTTATTACTTACATATAACCTCCCCCAAGTTTCTAGTGTCTATCAATATTTAATAACTTTTAAATGGTTTTTGTGTTATTAAAATTGGTAAATTGCTTGTACAGCAGCGAACAGAAAAAAAGCAATGAAAATTTTCATACAATTTCGTCAATTAAATTCTTCTTTTTTTATTTTCGATATTTCAAGAAAAAGTTTCTATGAACTTTATATTTTAAATTCTTGGGTTCCCAGGACAGGAAGGTCATTAACACAAAGACTATCAAGCCAAGCAGGGTGATGCTATAGCAGCATTCTGTGGCCCATAGCCCACCTGTGGACTCACAAAGACACACACTAGGGAGGCCGTAAGTAACTGGGAAACAAAGCAATTCAGACAATACTTCAGTGAAAGCCAAGGGCAAAGACAGCTCAAATCTTATATATTATTTTTAATTGCTGTTTTTATGTGCAGGTCCCTTTTTGAATCTTATTTGGAGTCCAAATCTATAAATAAAGTTTTGGTTGTAAAAATGGAGATTCGTGCTATGAGCGAACTTTGGGCATTATTGGTCGTAGTGTTTTTGTTTAGCTATATTTAATTAAAATAATTTGTTAAAAATAAGCGATTGTGAGCACACCAAGAAATCTATTTGTACTATGGCACTATTGTGAATATTTGATTAGAACTAACACTGCATTACCGGCAGTTGCTAACATTCGCCAGATGGCAGCGCGAACGCATGTAAGTTTTCATTGATAGATGATTGATTGATAGAACAGCTGATTTCTGTTGATATTTGATAAGAGGCTTTTATATTTGTTGTGCAAGATGCGCACGGGTCCGGTTAGTTGTTTATACTGCCAGTAACGGGAGTATCAGCCGAACTTATTAATCCAAGTACTGGGTACTAAACGGGGACTCTGCAGTTTACGATATCATCTATGTAAGTTTAATCTATCCGACACAAAACTGTCGCTTTTGTGTGCTGGAAGATAAAACGCTGGTTCATATTATCTGCGAATGCCTCGCTCTGGCAAGGCAGAGAATCTCTCATCTAAGTGGCGTGACTATTTATGCCTTCGTGATATGAAGTAAAAGGCTTGAAGTAAATTTAACAACTTCTCTGTCCCCATACAAAGCGCTTTGAGAATGCCCCACGCCCATTATTTTTTGTATTGCTTAATTGAATAATATGAATATATATTATAAAATATTATTTTTATAATTAATTTTACATATATGTATAAGTTTTTAGGCAGGGATTGTCCTGTATGTATGAAAAAATTTATTTGAAGCAATTTTAAATTTTATAATTTATTTAATAATTTGGGAAAAATTTAAACAATGTGACATCAACCAACGCATAACTTTACCATATGATTCCATACGAAGTATGGACTATGAATAAAGAAAATATGCAAAGAAGGCAATTGGGATAAGGTTTACAACAACTAAGGCATGGCGTGGCTGAATGCGTTTATAACACTTCAACCATCGTAGGAGTGCGGGTTCGAATCCCACTCCCAGGAGAAAAGGTTTTGAAGAGATTTAAAAAAGGTATAATCGAAACAGCTGTCGCCTTGTCCGTCCTGATGTCACGTTGTATAAATTTTTCCCTAATTATTAAATAATTTTACATATATTTACCTTATTTTGGCTATTTTATTTTGTGAGTCAAATGTGACTCCGGAGCGTAGCAAAAACAGTTTTGTTTACCACGTTCAATGAGTCACATGTGAACATAAGAAATAATTTAAGTTTTCGAATAACAATAACGGTAAATTGATATATAAATGTCAAAAGCGTGTATTAGTGTCCTTTTTTGTTTAATTGAAGTTAGAAGTATATAAAAAAATTGAAGAGAAAGGGAAAAAGGTATCAGAAAAAAAATTTTGAAATTTTCTTTCATTTTCCTAAAGTTTAGGTCTTTTGATATACGCTCAGATAGAATTCACAAATATATAACGACACGTTCATACCAAGAAATCGTCTTTAAGTTGTATAAAGAAATGAATCACATGTGACTCATGAACTTATTTCAATACTCCCCTGTGAGTCACATATGACTCACTGGCCAGGGAAGTTGTTAATATTTTAAAAGCCCATATAGTAATTCCCTGAAAGTTCAAGCACAATAGATCTAAATAAAGGTTGTAGTGTATCAAGCCCTTATAATAGTAATAATAATGAATATTATTTAAATTCGAAAAAGCACGAAAATTCGAAAAAGATTTTGGGTAGGTTCGAACTTTTTTGTTGAAGTTCTATGCATTTGTTTGAGTATTTAGTTTAGATGCAGTCATAGATCTCCCAAAAATCGTACTGATTTTTGGAATTTTTTTCCGAAGCGTGTTTTAGATTTTCCTTACAGCGTGAAACATTATTTATGTGGAAGAAATTCTAAAAAACACTTCGGAAAAAATGTTCAAAATCAAAACGGATTTTGAGAGAACTATAACTTGAACTGAAATGGATTGGACTACAAAACTGCATACTCAAAAAATTAAGAAAATTCAAAAAAAAAAGTTCAAACTTTTCTCGAATTTTCGAACTTTTTCGAAAACGCTATTGGTTTGTATAGTTTCAGTAAAAAAAAATCATAGAAGGTTTTACTTTAAATATCGAAAATAAAAAGGAATAATTCAACTTACGAAATTAAAAAAAAAACACATCGCTAGTGCTATATTTCTGTTCGCTGCTGTACTTGCTCTTATACCTTTAAATAAGCCCATATGTTTCGGGGGAACTACGCTTCAATTATGTATTATTTAAAACTTTAGTATACTAATTTTTATTTCCCTCTCTTATAATTTCAGCACTTTTCGGTGACTATGGCAACATTGGTCGAATTCGTCGGCGCCATCATCCGCGTGGCACAAAGCGCGGTCGTCCACGTGGCAGCACAAGGCGTGGCGGTGGTAATGGTACATTGGGACGTTCAGTTTCATCGCCGGCTAGTGGAAATGTAACATCACCTGCAACACCAGGTGGTGAAGGTGAGTTAATATGCTACAATCTTAGAATCTTTTTTATCCAATTGTTGTGCTTTTTCCTTAATTATATATTTGATTTTTATTTTATTTATTATTATTATTTTATTTTTTATTTATTTATTTTTATTTTATTTTTTATATATTTGATACGTAGGTAGCTCACCGGCTTGACGGCATGATAAGATACTTTTCTTGGGAAAGTGGACCAAAAACCTACTTGGTCGAAAAAAATCGTATTTTTGGTGCGATATGCTAGAAAGGTAACACGCAGGTAACCTTCTAGCTAGATTAGTATTTAGGGACCATTTCTTCCTGGAAATAGAGCATGAATGAACCCATCTTTGTTTTTTAAAGTGAAACGAGAGAGGAATGGTGAGAGGGGGAGGACAAGAAAATGAACTAGAGATAGAGAAGCGCTGTGAATGAAATGGATAGAGAGAAGAAGATTGAGAGAGAGAGAGAGTGTGATAGAGAGAAGCAGAGCAAGAGTGCAAAGAAGCGCGAGAAGGAAAATAAGAAAAATACATCGAGTGTCCATAGTCGTACGTTCTGGGGTCTAGTACTTTTACTCTGTTTGCAGCACTAGGCTGATATCTAATCAAAACTTGTGCATCTCATCCGTGAATTATCTTTTGATAGAAGCGGTTGCCGTCAAGAGCAGATTCAATCAGTTTGGGCTTCAGTTTCCACGATAGCTGGCGCGGTTTCCGGAAAGGTACTTTTATTTTGTATTAAGAGCTTTATTTTTCTTAAGCCGGGATGTTGTTATTCCCATTTCGCCATAGATAGGCGGCGGAATATATTCTCTGTCTTCAGGCATGTGGGTATCGGCTTCGTCAACCCACTTACTCCCCTCCCCCTTCTGTGCATAAATGTGACCCCTCTTGAAATATTTTGCCCTACGCCAAATTTTCAGATAGCCGCTAGCATATAAGGCTGCTCACAATAACGCCGTCCTACCTCACGTTTCCTTTTTCTAAGCAGCGGTCTCTCTTCCTTCTTCGCGTTACGATAACTTCCAAAAAACATTGCGTTGCTTCTCCCGTACACAACGTGTCGCTGTAGAAGTCGTCATTTTTTCTGAGGCAGTGCGTCACTCCTTCTCTTAGTATTTTTTTTTTTTTGCAGACTCGGTGGAAGCTTATAGTCTCCAAATTGGCGAAACGCGATGAGATAGAAATATTCGCTCATTGGTAGTTTACATAGTAAGGTCAAAGGTTGCTCTCAGTGGGCAGGTGTCAGGGCCGAATCGAGAAGTCTTCAACTGTCGGTTCCATGAGCAACATGGCATCGGAAAAGTTTTCTTGTGTCACTACATGCACTTTATTCACTGCACAGAAGCGGGGTCGTATCTTAGCTGCCCCATGACAATGGTTCGAGTCGATAATTTGACCTCGTAGAATTACCACATCCAAGACAGTTGCAGATCAAATTGGTGTCTTGCCCTTTGATCAGAAGAAAACCACGAGGTTGTATTCTATTAAATTGGAATTTTAACTACAGACGAACATTTTTCGAGCTGCGTTGTAGTCGACCCAACCAAAACATGATAAACCTTCAGCCTATCTAAACCAAATCTTACTTTGGACCGAAAAGTAAAGTCCTCTCTCGGATAACGAAAAACAAGCTCTACAAGTCACATACCTATTGTCCTTTTATCAGATCAGGAGACTCTGAAGGATGCTCGGGAAATGGGTTCTACTATAGATTGACGAAACTCTACGTATTAAAGAGGGCGAGGGCTGAAGGAGATCTAATGATGAGCTGAATGCGATTTATACAGACATAACTATAGTTCAGCGAACTGAAACAACCCGACTGTGGCATCTATTCCTTGTTATACAAATGGTTGAAGATGCTCCGGCTCAGAAAGCATTCTAATCGGAACCTGCCTATAGAAGAAGATAAAGAAAATGCTCCTGCTGCTATAAAAATGCCCCTAGTCCTTTGAAAATGCCTGGTGGGAACGAACTGAGTTCCTTTGGTGTGTCCTACTCGAGTGATGTGCACAGCAAAAAATTGACTGGCCTTTTATCTATCTTGCTCACGATAGTCATTGCCTTGCCACGGTAGAAAGCATTCACGTTTCCTTCTAGTTTACTTCATGTTTAAGAACCTTGAGTAGACGCTGATCGCGGTAAGACACTCTTTATTCAATCTATCGACAGTGCTAAGCGGAGAAGTCTCCTTCTCACAGAAAATTTAACACCACTACTTCGGTCTTCGATTTGCTTTCCTTTGAGTTGCATTGCCATCCATTTTTTGCCCGTCCATTACATTCTTTGCAGGTTGATGACACCCACATTTGCAGTCAAGACCACATCAACTAAACTGACAGCGTGAACTTCCCTTTAAAACTTGCGGAAATTCCTGTTTTGTACCCTCAAACCATAGTCTCAGTGTGTCCTTAAGCCGTATAGGCAGCAGTGACCGCATTTAGTACCACACTCTTTCAGTCCTGATCGTAAGTGTTCCACTAGTTGGAAACCGCATCTTGCAAATAGACTGCTCATGTGGCTCAGAAGTTCACAAACGACGACTTACGAGTCGGAATTGAGTTCGACTGATACTGCTTGCCAAGCGGTACAACCACACCACATTACACTCACTTTTGACTCACGCCATTTGTTGAAAAATATGCTAACAAAGTATTTAAGTGCGAGTTAATCTACTTCAAAATCACGTATTAACGCCACTCAAATATTTGGCACGTTCGTAATCGATCAGATCCCCTTTTTTTTGTTATTTTTTAAGGATATTCAAATCATTTTTTATGGTATGAGTTGATTATGCAACTTCCGTTAAATTTTTTGTTAATCCTTATTTCCCCTTGTCACTAATTATGTATGCGGTTTCCTTCCAATATATCCGTTGCTCCTTTGCGCGACAGTCGTTCAGCACTTTTGTTGTTTATTTAAGTATGCGCATAAGTGGCACTTAAGTTAATGAGTCACACTTACCTACCAAGTAAGGTAGGGGGGAAATGTGATCACAAAAGCCGAAAAAATAATGACAAAAAATGTATGTAGGTGGAAGGGTGGCAAGGATACGTGACATATTTAACAGTTTTTTTTCTGTAAACTCATACAGCGAATAACAATTTTAATGGGGACTCAAATTACCAAATATACTTATGAGGCATTGATTCCTTATCTCTACAAGTCAAGACAAATATTTTTGATTTTTTTTTTTTTTTATCAGAAAATCACATTACATAAATGTTTGATTTATCTAAGGTAAAATAAAATAAAGCTAACATCTTTATATAAAAAAATTTATACCTAATATTTTGTCGGTCCCATTGAAAATTTACATGCTTCATAACTCGAATTCAGTTTGAACTAGAAAGGCAATACTTGATATAATAATCCGATATATGAGACAAATTTGTAGAAATCAGAGGGGAAGAAGGAGACGGAAGGGTCGGCGAGCAGAGGAAGCGAAAGGGAAGGAAAACGAATGGAGAGATACATAAAAGGGTAATGGAGGAATACGGATTGCGTTAGTGATATTCGGAAGAGAAAGAAAGGCAGTAAGAGAAAGTAAAGGGAAAGATGGAGGTGGAGAAAAAGAAAGGAAGGGAAGAGGGGAAAATCATGTATGATACGAGAGGGAGTCAAAGATGGAAAGCGAGAAGAGCGGAAAGAAAAAAGAAAGAGTGCGGTTGCTGGAGAGCAAGAGTAACAAGAAGAGCACTGAAACGGGAAAGGAAGTAGTTGTGGGAAGAAGAGAAAGAGAGGGATGGTACAGTAAGCCGAAATAACATTGGGAGAGCGACTAGGAGGAAAAGGCGGAGGGCAATGGAAGAAGAAAAGCAAAGGATGGGAGCGTAAGGAAATGGGGAAGAAACGGGTGATGAGTGAAAAATTGGGATCAATAAGACGGAGGAAGAATGACAGAGTGACGGAGAGGGAGATTAAGAATAATAATACGAATCTGAAGAAGGAGAAAAAAATAAGAAGTATGAGAAGAGTAGGAATAATAAGAATAGAAGAAGAATACGAAGAAATAGAAGAAGAAATAGAAGAATAAGAAGGAATAGAAAAAAAAAAACATTTTTTTTTTAACCCCAGCGGGGTAGGGGGTCAGAATATACCCGCGGTAGGTATGCCTGTCGTAAGAGGGGACTAAAATACCAGATTCAAGGGGCTGTGTACCGCAACCCTTCACTTTGCCAGCGAAATATACAGCTTCTCCAAACCCAATTGTCAACCTCACCTATCCGCGGCGAATCCTGTTTCACTAAGAGACGAAGCTCTGGCGACCCCAAGCTCCTCATGGAACTTGGGGGTGGGGAGGGAGGGATGGCCTGAAGGTTTAATGTGGCCATATAAATCGTTCCCGAGATGTTGGGGCTAGCACCTTAATGGTGCTGTATTACCGGAGCGTACCGGATTTGTATCCGGCAAAGGACAAACACATCGATAACACTCCCCAAAGCCTTCCGGGACCAACCTTATCGCTACAACAACAACAACAACAAGGAATAGAAAAAGGAGGGAAGAAGAAGAGGAAAAAGGTGGGCGGAGGGATAGAAGGATACAAATCTGAGCAAAAGGAGAAAGGAAAACGGAAAAAGCAGGGGAAGAATAATTGCAAGAAGAAGAAGGAATAAAAAAGTAGAAGACAATGAAAGAGAAAAATAAAACAAAAACAAGGAGAAAAATAAAAATAAAGAGAGGAGGAAGAAGAAGGAGAATAAAAAGAAGGGGAAAAAGAAGCAGGAGATGAAGAGGGGCAGAAGAGGAAATAGAAGATAAAATCTAGAGGAACAGTAAAGAGAAAAGAAAGAAAAAAGCTCACGGTGAAATTTTTGATTCGGGTAATTGCGATTATCAGTTTATCTTATGTAATGTTTATAAGAACACGAAAGGCGCTTCAGATGATTTCGAATAATCTAAAAACTCGTTCCATAAACGAATTGGCAAACCCCTTTGAAAACTTCAAACTCCCATACTTTGGTTGCTATTGCGGTATGAACATAGTGTAGTTGCGGGGCATATTTTTCATTGAGGTTCATCCACCGCCATTTAGCAATTGCCTTCAAAACATTGCAAATTGGTTACACGAAATTTCGAGAATTGTTTCCATCTGCCAGCATCTCAAGTTTTTTGGACTCAAGTATTTCAGACTCACGCTTCTTTTTCTAGCTAGGCAGCTTAATCCGTCGTGTAGACTCCTATTTTCTGAAGCCTTTCGCCACTTTTTATCGGAGGAATTGTTGTTCTGGTACAACTTTAGGTCTATGTTTAGTATTCCATGGTGCGGTACTTAGTGGGTAAAAACTATGCTCACATTGCTCATCTACATTGTTATGTAGGTCGAAAATAGCTCTCAGAGAGCAGGTACGAGTGCCGAGTGGAAAGGTTATAAGTTGTCGCTTTATGAACTTACTGTGGACGGAAACTTTCCTTACGCCAGTTTGAGCACATTTTTCGCTGTATAGAGGCGTGTGCGTATTTTGGGTGCCAGAAGATAATGGTTCGAGTTGAAATTGGGATTTTATAAAGTGGCTTCGTTCAGCAGGTTGGAACTTTAGATCTCAACTTGACCAATTCGTCTTCTCATTCTTGCTGAGCAAAGATGTTTTTGGTGCTGAGACCCTTTTATTCAGTTCACCAAATGCCGCGAACTTTTCAACTACAGAACCAAAGACTCTTTCACTGCCCATCCCAGTCAACAAGCAAGATTTAAAATTTTGAATGTGAGCGGTTTGTATTTATTTTAAAGTTTATGACAGAAGATGTCCTGATCTACGTCGTATGCATCAGCTACGAAATTTTTCTTTACCTAACACTGTACTTTCTCGTTGTTGCTAGAGCCGTAAAAGCATTCCCCGAAAGTTGGGGAAGTGTTCGGAATAAAATCAATCTTTTGTCGGGTATGAATACGGTACGCTCCGCTACTAGCACCTTTTTGGTACTATCTCGACTGCCTCGTGAACTAATTTCTTGAGCTCTTCAGTGCTTGGATCTGTGAATTTTGGTCGCTTCGTATGGCAGGTATGCCTACTGCGGAAATATTCGAATCTTAGCCTATGAAACCACTGGGGATACTGTAGTTGCTTCGTATTCTGATAGATATATATGACCGACTTTCAAGTCTTTAGCTTATCAGCAAACTTTCTAGACATCCTGTTTTATGAGCATTCTGGTAATATTTTCCCTTTTACTGCATTGCCGTCGAGTCCTGAGCCACATTCTAGGCTAAAAACTTGAACTTTGATGGTAGTATGCTTGTAAAATTTGCTCCCTTTATATTGGTAGTTATGAAGAAAATGATGATGATGATGGTGACCTTAACGATTATGGAGCGAGTCTGGTTATGTCTTAGTGAGGGTTATGGTTATTGTTATGGTTATGACGATAGTTTGCTGTTTGTTACCTTAGTGGTATCGTATGCAGCTCTTGTGTTTGTAACTAACGGCTGCAATTATGCTTACATCTGCGCTTGTGGTTACGGTTATATTTATAAGTTGCGGTTACAGGTGCGATTTTGGTATCTTTACATTTTCGAAGACTGTGGTAGGGACGAACACGCTGACTGCTAGCTTTCAGTTCAGTTTATGGTGGTGCGTACATTGACTTTAACGGTTATTGCTATAATTTTTGTTACCGTAACAGTTACGTTTATTGTCACTGTTATAGTTAGTGTTACGTTATTGTCACTGTTATAGTTGCTGTTAGTTTTGCAGTTACCGTTATTGTTATGGCATCATTTACGGCAGCGTGCATGGTTACGGCTGCGGTTAGGTCAAGATAAAGGGCTAAGGTTAGAGCTACGGTTAGGTTTAAAGCTAATACTACGGTTATGATTACGGTTACGGTTACTGTTATAGTTAAAGTTACGGCTATTGTTATGGTTGCAGTCGCATTAAGGTTTAGGTCTTGAATCACGGTTATGGCTACGTTTATGATTACGGCGGCGGCTAAGGTTATACCTTATTAAAAATTGCAATTAAGTTGAAAGCGTATTACTACATTAAACTTTTCGGCTTCTTGATATTGATTTTTTTTTTTACAATTACATAAGTACAGTGACTATACTTAGCAATAATGTCTCGTTCATCCTAAAAATCACGTCCAGTTGATGCTATTAATCACTTTGATATGTAAAGTATTCATGCTCCCGCAACGCTGCTACTACTGCCGCCCTCTCTTGCTGCTGTTCATTTGTCTAGCCGCCTGAAGTTGAATGCAACACGGATAGACATATGGCGCATGCCACTCTAAATACATATGTAGTACTAGGTATGTATGTCAAAGTGAAGCTAATTTCGTATGCAGACACACTCGTTGCCTTACTTCCGCTTTTTTGCTATGCGTGATTTGTCATCAATACCGCCATTTGGCCGCTGCGACATCATTAGCGGCACTTTTGTACAATACCCTGCCGCGGTGCCGGACGTGGTCTACTACTTAGCATGTCTGCTTAGCATTTTTTCTAACAATTTTTCAAAATTTGCTTTCAAGGTCTCAATATGGATTTATTAACATTAATGTGCTTATCTATAATTTCATGCAATTTTTTTGAGTGGAAAAACCTTGAAATCAACGCCAAAATCATTGAAGCTAATTTGTTTGCGGACCTTTTACCTAATCTCACACTCAATGCAAAGTCATGCATACGCAAATAATGTTTCTATCGGAGGTATGTCCTTGAATGCAAGGAGTGGGAATGCCACCACCGACTTCGTCTATTCGTAAGCTGCTTAATGCAATTAGTTTTGTTGTAAGCGCTTTGTCTCGGCTTGTAATGTTGTGGTGCGTGCCAATGTGCTAATAGCGAAAATTACTAGCAATTATACACTATTTGCGAAAAGGATAATACGATATGTGTAGGCGTGTTGTACGCTTACATATTGTCCTTGGGAAGCGTTGTTGTTATTGCTAACTTGGCAATCTTTGCCACGGGAAGTATTTTTTGTACACATTTTTATGATGACCATCCTGATTCCCTTATATGTTGTATTGATCGAATGGTACGTATCAATTGTATTTGAGAAAAGAGAAAATTAATTTCAACAAGTAAGGAAGGCTAAGTTCGGGTGTAATCGAACATTACACACTCAGTTGAGAGCTGTGGAGACAAAGTAAGGGAAAATCACCATGTTGTAAAAAGAACCTAGGGTAACCCTGGAATGTGTTTGTATGACATGTGTATCAAATGGAAGGTATTAAAGAATATTTTAAGAGGAAGTGGGCCATAGTTCTATAGATGGACGCCATTTAGGGACATCGCCATAAACGTGGACCAGGCCTGACTCTAGAATTTGTTTGTACGATATGGGTATCAAATGAAATGTGTTAATGATAATTTTAAAAGGGAGTGGGCCTAAGTTCTATAGATGGACGCATTTTCGAGATATCGCCATAAAGATGGACCAGGGGTGACTCTAGAATTTGTTTGTATGATATGGGTATCAAATGAAAGGTGTTAATGAGTATTTTAAGAGGGCGTGAGCCTTAGTTCTATATGCTGACGCCTTTTCGAGATATCGCCATAAAGGTGGACCAGGGGTGACTCTAGAATTTGTTTGTACTATATGGGTATCAAATGAAAGGTGTTAATGAGTATTTTAAAAGGGAGTGGGCCTTAGTTCTATAGGTGGACGCCTTTTCGGAATATCGTTATAAAACTCTAGAATGCGTTTGTACAATATGGGTATCAAATGAAAGGTGTTAATGAGTATTTTAAAAGGGAGTGGCCCTTAGTTGTATATGTGAAGGCGTTTTCGAGATATCGACCAAAATGTGGACCAGGGTGACCTAGAACATCATCTTTCGGTTACGGCTAATTTATTTATGTATGTAATACCACGAACAGTATTCCTTCCAAGATTCCAAGGGCTTTTGATTTCGCCCTGCACAACTTTCTCATTTTCTTCTACTTAATATGGTAGGTGTCACACCCATTTTACCAAGTTTTTTTCTAAAGTTATATTTTGCGTCAATAGACCAATACAATTACCATGTTTCATCCCTTTTTTTTGTATTTGGTATATAATTATGGCATTTTTTAATTTTTCGTAATTTTCGATATCGAAAAAGTGGGCGTGGTCATAGTCGGATTTCGGCCATTTTTTACACCAATACAAAGTGAGTTCAGATAAGTACGTGAACTGAGTTTAGTAAAGATATATCGATTTTTGCTCAAGTTATTGTGTTAACGGCCGAGCGGAAGGACAGACGGTCGACTGTGTATAAAAACTTGGCGTGGCTTCAACCGATTTCGCCCTTTTTCACAGAAAACAGTTATCGTCCTAGAATCTAAGCCTCTACCAAATTTCACAAGGATTGGTAAATTTTTGTTCGACTTATGGCATTAAAAGTATCCTACACAAATTAAATGAAAAAGGGCGGAGCCACGCCCATTTTGAAATTTTCTTTTATTTTTGTATTTTGTTGCATCATATCATTACTGGAGTTGAATGTTGACATAATTTACTTGTATACTGTAAAGATATTAACTTTTCTTTTAAAATTTGAATTAAAAAAAATTTTTTTTAAAAAGTGGGCGTGGTCGTTAACCGATTTTGCTAGTTTTTATTAAGCAGACATATAGTAATAAGAGTAACGTTCCTGCCAAATTTCATCATGATATCTCCAGCGACTGCCAAATTACAGCTTGCAAAACTTCTAAATTACCTTCTTTTAAAAGTGGGCGGTGCCCCGCCCGTTGTCCAAAATTTTACTAGTTTTCTATTCTGCGTCATAAGTTCAACGCACCTACCAAGTTTCATCGCTTAATCCGTATTTGGTAATGAATTATCGCACTTTTTCGATTTTTCGAAATTTTCGATATCGAAAAAGTGGGCGTGGTTATTGTCCGATATCGTTCATTTTAAATAGCGATCTGAGAGGAGTACCCAGGAACCTACATACCAAATTTCATCAAGATACCTCAAAATTTACTCAAGTTATCGTGTTAACGGACAGACAGACGGACGGACATGGCTCAATCGATTTTTTTTTCGATACTGATGATTTTGATATATGGAAGTCTATATCTATCTCGACTCCTTTATACCTGTACAACCAACCGTTATCCAATCAAAGTTAATATACTCTGTGAGCTCTGCTCAACTGAGTATAAAAAGAGAAAGAGCCAATGAATTTCATTTGGTTTTTTTCTGAAATAAAATAATTTAAAAAAAAATTTTAAGTTAAACGGTTTTATTGAAAACAATACTTACATGAAATAATAATAATACGAAAAGCTAGAAAATAATTAGGTAGGTCCTAGGTACTAGTCATCACACTCCTTATCAATCTAGGGCGTTGATCAGACAATTAAATAAAAGCGTTGAGCACGTGAAATTTCTAAAAATGTGAGGCGTAGCATAACCTGATTAAGGTTCAGTTGGTTTTACTTATGACTATCAATAGAAATATGACGCGTCCAACGCTTTTATTTAATTGTCTGATCAATGCCATAGATTGATAAGGAGTGTGATGACTAGTACCTAGGACCTACCTAATTATTTTCTAGCTTTTCGTATTATTATTATTTCATGTAAGTATTGTTTTCAATAAAACCGTTTAACTTAAAACTTTTTTTTTAATTATTTTATTTTCAAGTTTTTAGTCTTTATTTAATTGCCTGTTATTTCTCATTCTATTTAGTTCATTTAGTGACTCATTATTACAAGGACTCTTTCCTGACATTTTGTTACAACCTAAGTCCTCAATACATAATCCTTCCAAAGACTTTACTCGACTGCGCCACGTATGCTTGTCCCTCCTCCAACTCCAAAATATTTTGATGTCACTTCTACTGGACTGTATGCAATATTTGTTCCAAATATGAGCCAAATCGAAACACAAATACGATTTTTGTGAATATCTCGATCGATGCGCCACCTAGCGGCGATTTTTTTCACAGGTCGATTTCTATTCTTGCATGTATTATGTGTTCCAAATATGAGCCAAATCGGACCACAAATGCGAATTTTGCGAATATCTCGATCCTTGCGCCACCTAGCGGCGATTTTTTTCTTATTATTGCATTGTCATCGGGTTCTGAACTATATATATTCCAAGTTTCAAGCTTGTAGCTTATCGGGAAGTTACTTAAATTTCAATTACAAGATTCGTTCACAACGGCCGGCCTGTCAACTCAAGCTAAATAAAACCGTTTAAAAATAGCGCTTCTTCTCAAACTTCTTTGATATTTTCAGAATTTCTTTTAGTTTTTTCTGAAATTCATTTCGGTTTTTTCTGAAAAACATCACGCCTTCTCCCAAATTCGTTACCCATTTTCTGAATTTAATTTGTGTGTTTTCTGCAACACATTTCGCCTTCTATCAAACTCCTTTTCTATTTTCTGAATTTCATTTAGTTTTTTCTGAAACATATTTGGCCTCACTTTAAATTTGATAGTTTCTGAACTTCATTTGGGATTTTCAAAGACAAATTTCTCATATTTATACATTTCTGAAATTTATTTTGTTTTTTTTTTTTTTTTTTGAAAAACACTTCGCCTTTTCTGAAATTCATTTGCCATTTTCTGGATTTAATTAGTTGTTTCTGAAAGCAAATTCCCTTGTTCACAAATTTATTTGCCACTTTATAAATTTCATTTGGTTTTTTCTGAAACACATCTTGCGTTTTCCCAAATTCATTTGCCATTTTCTAAATTTCATTTGGTTTTTTCTAAAACTCATTTTTCCATTTTCTGATATTCATTTGGTTTTTTCTGAATTTCATTTGGAGTTTTTTTTTGAAACAAATTTCGCCTTTTCTCTAATTCCTTTTCTGTATACTGAATGTAATTTGTTGTTTTCTGAAAAACCCTTCGTCTTTTCTGAAATTCCTTTGCCATTTTAAGAATTCGTTTCGTTGTTTCTGAAACGAAATTCGCTTCTCAACTTCATTTGCAACTTTCCAAAATTCACTTGGTTATTTCTGAAAAACATTTCACCTTTTCTCTAATTCCTTTTCTGTATTCTGAATTTCATTTGCATTTTTCTGAAAAACATTTCGCCTTTTCTGAAATTCATTTGCCATTTTTATAATTAAAAATTAGATGTTTCTGAAACGAATTTCGCTTATTCTCAATTTAATTTGCCATTTTCTGAATTTTATTTGGGTTTTGTTTGGAAACATTTTGCAACATTTTCTCAAATTCATTTGCCATTTTCTGAATTTTAATGATCTCAGCCCGTACTATATTACGACTTCAACACTCGAAACAGATAACCGAGCACCGGACTGTGTGCCAGTTGCCAGATTCACCATTTAAAACCCCAGAGAGTGTAGAGAGTTGTGCAACTCATCGGGAGTAGGGGCATGGTGCACAAGTTTACGTAAGCTTCAAGCGGAGAGAGGATTGAGAGGATTACTTGTCGAGAACTCGAATTCAGAAAAAAGCAGACTTCAAGTTCCTAGCAATATTACGAGCTCTCTGTTGGCAGCTTCGCTAATACTCAACTTTTTATAGTTATTGCATTGTTAAGAGTGCACTGGCAATGATAGTCCATGCGACCTGTTGAATGTGTTTGGAAAAACTAGTCTGCAGCAGCAGTCACGCAATCTTCCATACCTAACCTAATGGTCTATAAGTCTAAGATGCAGCTATTCAGATAATCAAACACAGGTTGGGTTGGGCCGGCTGCATATTGACAAGTGTAGCACCCTGATACTTCTACAAATCACTCTCACACAAATTTTAACTCAAGCTATTTTCCTTCCCTCAAACTGAACCAGCGAAAAACCATGAATGCAGAAATCTGAGTCGTCTGGTGTGTAGTCACAAGTGAAAGTGATGAATCGGTTTCACTTCCATCTCATCCTGGCAGTCTAGTTGATCTCCCTATGGCATAGATCTGGAAGTGACTAGAAGAGCCAGGAAGTTGGTACCAATATCTAAGCTCTTCACCCATTCTTCCCTTAAAGTATACTTTTTGTACTGTACTTTAAAGTCAACCACTGTCTTAATATTCGCCGTTTTAGACTTGAAGTCAGTTTTGACTCCATTAAATGAGCTCTTGCCATGCGGTCTAAAATCTTTTCCTGCTCTTAGTCAACTTGCCAAGAAATACAGATTATTAAGTACCTGCATATGTCCTGCAGGACCCAGCAGGTGTTATTTTTGCGGAAGTTTTTGGAGAAAGTACATATACTTTGCTATTGTCCACAATTACCCTTTCTGTAACTTTGAAACCCAAAGGCTGTCTTATTATTCCACGTTTGAACCCGATATAAAAATTTACCAACAAAAGGTTTTCACAAACCATTTTCGTCCAAAATTATTTTTAGCTCATCCATAGTAAGTGTTATATTTTTTTGTAAAAGAAACGCAGACTCCCTGAGGCCCCAAAAAAATTTTGCACAAAACAAATTTTTTTTTTTGCGTTTTAGTTGCTTACTCCAAAACTTGTACTACCTATATTATATCTAAATTTTGTTTTCTTTTCTCTTTCAACAGATTCCACACCCTCAACATCAGTCACCAATATAAGCACAGAGTGTACATTCACACCTACCATACCAACAACTCCCATGAAACGTGGTCCAGGACGTCCACGCCTTAAAACTGCCGGACCAACATTTCAGGGTATACGTGGTGCTCCACGTACCCGTAAACCCATCGGACCGCTGGTGGTGCCATTAGGTCATAGCCCAGGTGCTACACCTATGACACGTAGTCCAGCAGTTAGTCGTGCGCCGAGTCCAAGTTTCTCCGAGCGCAGCGCTTATAGTGCAACTGGTGCTACGACATCGGCGAAACAAGCGAATACACTGCAAAAAGAAGCAAGTCGAACAGGAGCTGAAAAGTAATACCTTTTTTTGTAGTTATCGTACAACATAATAATTAAATGAGCTAAATTGTTGCAAATCTAGTTTTTAAGTACATATATATTTATTTCCAGTTTTTGAGTAGTTTATAAGTTGAGTCGTATGTAAGAGTGATTTGCTCTTAGTAGTTTATATAAGCTGAAAAGTGTTCACTAAGTAATAATTTAATGCATATATGTGTATGGTAAGGATAAAAAATTAGTTATATTAAATTTAGAAATTTTATAATTTGCTAGTAATGAATGCTTTTGGTTACGCTATTTAGCTTGCGTTATATGCTAAGGTAAAGCGATTTCAAGCCAAATTATTAAAATTTAATTTTGGTAATGCTATTTTATTTGCATTATAAGCGAAGGTAATGCAACTTCAAATCAACGGAAAAAAATCTTTCTGGCTCATATTACAAATTTTATAATTGGCTTTAAGAATTTTTGTTTGGTAATGCTAGTCCATTTGCATTATTAGAGAAGGTACTGAAAGTTGAAATCAACGTCAAAAAATATCCTGGCGTATTATTAAATTTTATAATTTGCTTCAAAAGTCTTGTCTGGTAATCTTATTCAATTTGCATTATAAGCGGAGGTAATGCAATTTCAAATCAATGTAAAATTCTTAAGATTTCCTGTAAACACTTTTTTGTAATGCAATTCAAATTGCATTATTTGCGACAAATCAACATAAAAAGCTTTCCTGGCGTATGCTAGAAATTTTGTAATTTATTTTTTTTTTTTTTGGTAACGCTATTTTATTTGCATCCGAAACGAAAATAATGCTATTTTAAATACGCGTAAAAAAATATACTTGTCTATGTTAAAAAATTTTTATAATTTGCTGAAAAATATATTTAGTAATGCTATTAATTTACATTATAAGCAAAGCCTTTCAAATCAACGCAAAAAATTTAACCGGTGCCAGTTAGAAATTTTATAATTTGCTGTAACATTTTGTTTGTCTTCTTATTTTGTTTGTATTATAAGCGAAGGTAATGCAAGTTGAAATGGACAAGATACAAATTTACTGACATATATTAAAAACCTAATAATTTGACGTAAACATTTTTTTGGTACTGCTATTTAATTTGCATTATAAGCCAAGGTGCAATTTCACATAGACGTAATAAATATTGTAAAAATTTTTTTTGTAATGCTATTCAATTTCCATTATAAGCAAAGGTAATGCAATTTGAAATCAACGTAAAAGAATTGTACCCCCTTTTATTAGAAGTTTTATAATATGTTGTACAATTTTTGTTTGGTAACGCTATTTAATTTCGATTATAAAGGTAATTTCGTTTATAAAGGTAATGCAATTTGAAATCAACGTACAACTTTCAGTGAGAACATATTTTAAAGCAAATGAAACTGCCATTGTACTTGCTTTTTTTGTAAGTAGTATTTTTTAGTATTATGCCTTAATGGAAATATTTTAGATCAATTGTGCTTGACTTTCCAGTTTGTATGTTTATATGATGTCTCCACATCCATTTAAATACCTCCTTAATTACCTCCTTATAAGCTCAAAGCACGAACGGACGAAGAGTTACAAAGAGCAGTGTTTCTGTATTGTAGGAGAAACGCATTTACAGAGAATGTGAAGCGGTTCTAGACCATATAATGCTGATGTTCAGCCCTCTGTGCCACTTCCGGTTGCCTACACCTTCACCTTCTTTATGTCCGGATAGAGTTGAACAACCTCTTGTTTTTCGCTTTCATATCGTTCAGAAATCTAATGCTGACATTTACTAGATTAAAAGTAATTGTGTAAGACTACAAGGCACACCAGTCTGCCTGTTCTACTTAATATAGAACGCCTAGCACTCTTAGAGACAATTTTCTAACGCAAACTGCTAATGCATGGAGTGCTTCCTGAAACACAGTGGGATGTCATTCCATTCGCACAAATTTTTTGATTTTCGGCTCAAAGATACCAGTCACTGTTTTCCCATCATAAAACTGGTGCTCCAGGCGTGCATAAATCCTTTGAGTCAGATTCAGTAAGTGGATTCGCTGTTTCCAAACGCACTAATTCCACTATGGTCACAAGTTCCTTTACATACAGCGCATAGAGGTAATTGCAGGAACTAATACAATTTCGCTGTTAATGCAAATTGAATTGCATTATTCGCTGCAAATTTAAATGGTAATGCAGATAAAATTTAGCCTAGTTTTAAGTTTAAAGATTGGTACTATATTTTGTAATATTTCATCTTAAGAAAAAATATATACGCCATGGATTTTAAATATGTATGTACATTAGGGTGGTACTTATATATCATATTATTGAATTTTTACAGTCTCACCTCTATCAGTCTCAAATGATAGTCAAAAATATCACATACAAAACTTGGTGCCGATTGGAGGCGGTTAAAGCGTGTCGTACGAGGAGTTAAGATTTGTTTTTGGAGACTCAAAAAATTATAATTAATTTTTTTTTATTCAAAATCGATAATATCATAGAAGGCGATATCATAAAAATAATAATAAAATAAAATATATAAATTTTGGTTCATAATGGAAACCACGCATAGTGGTTAAATCATATTTTAATATTTTGAGTCTGCATAGCGTAATCTGAACTAGAATAACTGTGCAACACCCCTTAACCATCCCCGATCGGGACCAAAGTTTATATACAGTAAGTTTTTATCTTGGTATTATCGTTTGAAAGGATGAGGCTGGAAAATATCTGGAATATGATATATATGTAAGTGCCACCCTAATGTACATACATATATCAAAAACATATACGATCAAATTATTTCGTATTTTTATTAATTACACACAAAATACATATGCTTAGGTAACATTTACAATTTACAAAAATTGTTCCAAAATGCATAAGCGAACCTTAAATGTTGTCCTCACGGCACCAAAATGCGCACTTTATTCGTAATTCAATTTACATTCCTAAGTACGTTAAACTGCATACAAAGTTCTGAGAGTGATTCATCTCAATTGAAAGTAATTTATTTTGAATGATATAATAACTTGGTCTAAAATCGAACTCCGCTCTCATTTGTGTTGGAATCTATGACAAATTCCAAGAGAAGCACAGGGCATGCTCACTAGTTCAGTTTAGAAGCAGTTGCTGGTTTGCTACTGTAAAAATGCATTGCAATGGATTACAAATATGTCGTTTGTGTAGGTTAATTCGCGAATCACGTGATGACTCATTTCGAACTTCAATTATGTGCTGTGCGGACATGATATCATTGGTACCATGTAAGATTAGCGCGATCAATTATTCAAGCGGAAAACTAGCAAAATTCGTTATCTTCATGTAAAACTAGTACGAATTCATCGCGAATGCAGAATAATGAAAAAATCCTAAATTGCGTGCATACTAAGTTTTTATTCTTATAAATAAAGTCTAAGCATTAACAATTATCGTAAGGCTAAAAAACAAAAAAATAGCTCTTAAGTAATAATTTATTAATTTAAGCTGGTAATATAAACACACCTACTGTAATTGTTGTAAAGATAAAAAAATTAATAAAAGTCTATGACCAAAAAATCGCTTTAAAACTCTTTAAAGTAGCCGCGTAGTAGTAGTGCAGCTCCTGATGTCGAAATATACATTGTGGTACCTCACTGTTGTTGTAGGTGTGGCCGTATATAAAAAAAATTCCTTACAACATTGTAACGTAGCGCTACAATAAGGACGACCACCTCGTAACGTCTCCTGCGCCTGAAAGTATGCCGCAATACAACGGGCAGCAAACAACAGCTGATACAAAATTTACTGAGGTGCCTAAAAAACTAGTCAACTTCCAACTGCCACTCCGCTGGAAGGATCATTTTAAATCCTCTTGGTGACCAATTGGCGCCAGTAAGCAGAGCGAAGAAGCGACTGGCGCGCATAGTTGGACGGCCATAACCGTTTAAACGGTTAAGCACCAATTAAGTAAGTTAGTTATATAACGAAGTATGGGTGGACGAAATAAATTTTGTGTTGGCACTTCATTTTTAGCAGGTGAGTCAGAGAAGGCGATTACCTTATTAGAGGTGCAGCCTTATCGGTAATGCGGGGACAACGGGTTGCATCTTTTAGGTTATTGCTCCCAGTTCTCGCCGCCTTTTGAAAACACCACCCCCTGCGTAGCATATCCTCTTTAACCAACCAGTGCACAGCTGGTACATCGCCCCACCGGCACCTTACTTTAGTAGGCGAACACCAGAGACGACCTGCGAGTGAGCCTGAACTAGCTGGGTTAAAGGGGTGCGTCATGACACTGGTCCTTTTTCGCTTGCGGAAACGCCTCTTAGGTTATATCGCCCGCTCCTAAACTCAGTTAGGGAGCTCGTCGCTTTATACTACGGCTGTACCTCTATGCTGCACTATCCCTCAGCATACGGTTCGGCCTACGTAGTTCCGGCTGGTATACCTCTGCCTTCTATTCTGCAACCTTGCAGGTATTGGAGGGGGGGGGGGTGTCCAGTGAGAGTCCCAGCATCACCCGGTCACTCTTCGAAGTTCTCATTGCATTGCTGAACGAGCAGTTACTGTAAACTACCTCTGGAGAATCAGCCAGTGTGACACAGCAAAGCATCGACCCCCCATTTCAGCAGCTGCTCCGTCGCTTTGCTCTCACTGTTGGTCGCCCCGCTGCTGGCTTCCTCTACAACCGCAGCCCATTTGTTACCGTGCCGATACCCCCGTTGGTAGGACTGTTGGCCGCCGGCCGATTATCTTTATTACTCCGTCCATCGCATACTGTTAAAAAACCTCGCTCTCTCCCTCCTCTCTTTCGTGGTACAGAAAGCTATCGCCTTCGTAAAACCTCAAGCCGTACTTGACCCTTGCTTGAGTGAGTATTACCTCAGCGTTCGAAGTAACCTACTTAGTAGCCGCTAAATGGGAACGATTTTTCGTCATAGAAGTTATACCCTCAATTGAGTATACGAGTTTTTAAATTATTAAGATCTTAGAAATTTTTTCATTGTTTTGGGTATTGTAGTACTCTCTGGCACAGGCCGACTCCCACTGTAATAATATTTTTACTCTTCCACCTTTAGGTGTGTAGATTTAAGTCGGTTCTTACCACAAGAATATCTTGCCGGGGTTATATTCCAAGCTCCCTAACCCCAGAGGGAGCAGAAAGAAAGGCATGCTCACTACATACATCATATTTGCACTACGGACTTCGGAAAAAGGCTTCAATAACCAATACAAATACCGAGCAGCTTTCATTCTTATAGACCGGAACTCCAGTCGGTACCTCTTTATAATCCCAGCCTCTCTTAGCCAAATGGTTCCAAGAGCACTGTACTATGCGACAGTCCAGAATACGGGAACTTAAACCCGGATAAAGAATGCTTGGAACATACCTGACAGTTGTGGCTTCAATATTAAGGAGCCATTCCATAGGGTTATATTCCTCGATCTGTTACAAGTAAGTAAATCTCAATTTAGTAACAGCATACACCTGGAGAACGACAAATCATTTGTGCCTCCACTTCCTCTGCCAGAAACTTTACTTTTTTATTACTTACACCTACCTAGACCTAAGATGAGGAGCACTGTTTTCGGCCCGGTGTAGAAACAAGAATCAAACTTCAGCGAACTAGCCCAAGCTGATTGATTCCGTCTATCAAATCTCTTTCAGCGGACAGAAACGGAAGTTAAGTAGGTTATGGGCTGCATAAGACTTCTCCAAAAGTAAAATTCATCGAAAAAAGGAGACTAACATTTTGAACACTGTAACGATGCGGATGCCCAGAAGCTTCGATCAGTCCCAAAAGATTAATAAGAAGATTTGATTTCTTTTACTTGAAGACAATAAGCTACCCAAAATAGTATTCTTCTGGCGCTTAGACAAGAATTACTGCAGTCTTAAACAGCTGTATTTAATACCATCAATAATGCTACTTTCCTATATCATCAATCCAACATAATACAAAGCCACTATCTAATCCTCCATAACTAAAAAGCCGCAATTAAGCATTCTATTATTATGAATCTTAGCAAAGCAATTCTTCCAGGACATGAGGCAGACGAAAACAATATAACTATTTACCTTAAAAACAAATTATATGCATACTCACACACAAAACGCCCCAACATTTGCCATTGGTATCCTGCGTATTCTGCCGTTGCATCCTGCTTAACCTTGAATAGTACCAACATCTTGCAAGATGCAAAGGATTAAAAAACTTGATTAAAATTTCTTAAAAAAAAATGCATTATGAGAATTCATCTAGAAAGAGTTCTTGCTTTGTATTGACTCCTGCACGCAACTCAAAGTAAATTAATCCTTTCGTATCCTTTGTGGTTGATATGCGTAACGGTGTGAAGAAAATAGGATAGTATACTGTATTGTGTACATCCCTGCTGGTTAGACAATAGATAATAGTTTTGGAGATTAACCTCTTTCTAGCCGCTTCTTCATCATCATATGGTATTGTATATAAAGTTATTGTTTGTATTGTTTGGTTGTAATAAAGTAATTTGTTGTACAACAACACAAAATTGAATTTAGAGAAAGGATCGTGTTGGTACGGGAAGACAGCAAAGAGTTTATAGTATAAAGAAGCCCTATTGTATAAACGTGATCAATAGCAAATAACTGAGCTGCAAGTTTGGGTATAGGAAATCCATATACATATATATCCAGCTGCGGTTGTAGCTATTACAAAAGAAATTTGGCTAGGGGAGAGTTAGCTTTATTGGCACCTTGGATCCATTCCACTCGGTTTTATTTAGGTAAGCCGTCTCCGTTTTCTACGAGGTACAGCAGTAAGCATCCTGCTTGGAGTCAGTGCTTTCTATACAACGAGCTAGACATTTGCAATACTTGGTTCAATAGCATCACCACTAACTCACTACTACATCCGCACATTTGTAATATTAGTGCAATCAATAGCTTAAACGAATTTCGCGCAGCAAGCAATCGCAAACAGGCCCATAGCGCATACTTCTCAACCATTTTATAGTTAAACTTATGTAAGTATTGCGATCATCTCCATTTCTAGACCTCCGTTGCAATGATAGAATAGCGGTTATCACCACCATGCATTCTTTGGAGGTGCGGTCCAATGAAAGCTATGTAATGGATCAGCAACTGACAGCCGCAATATGAAGTTTCAGCTTTGCCCAAGGCGAACTTTTGATTTCCCAAACGTTAGTGCGTTACGAAAATTAAGAACAAAAAGAATCAATATCAGAAAATCGTTTGCTATATGAGATCAGTTTCGGTTGGCAAAAGTAAGCAAACAATTTGGATATCCTGTTTGAGAAAGAACGATTGGAGAAGTGTTTCCCAATCCAGTCGGGCTGCGGTTTTGTGCGCTGACTTATCATACCCGCTTGGGGCCTTATTCTGTATCTCGATTACAAAGGAAATGCGATTCGAAAGCTGTCAAAATGCATAATTTTTTTTTTTAATCCTAAAGAAATTTCTTTTTAATCGAGTTATATAATAAGACCCCTGATAAACTTTGCGCCTTAATGGATAATTTCCATATCAAATTCGAGAGATAGAACGTTGGACTGTTGCGCGATACCTGATATCATTAGGGGAAGCAAGAGAGGTGAAGTCTTCCTCCACGCGCCCTCTCCAACTCATCTCTGCTTTCTAATATTAGTGCGAACGTGAACACTTTCTGACTACCTGGCAAGAACTCAATTGAAGACAATCAGTTTGGCCACTATATAATATACCACCCTTTCTGAAAGTCCACATATTTTGCTAATTGCACCTGGATAGCAGTTCCTGCATTACTACAAATTCTACTGCTTACTTAAAGGATAGTGAGACTTTTTTTTTCAAACGCGATAGAAATTTCTTTCGCAAGGGATTCAAGCTTCGGGTCCAATAAACCCCTCCCTAATTCCAGTACCAAAAGTGGGGACATCAACCTATCTATTTAGGTATGCGATGTGCTTACGTATCATCTAGTCAACTTGTATCTGGTAAATTCATAGTTTTTTGTAAGAAAATAAGGCGCCCACATCTGGGTATACAATGCTAGGCTCACTCTGAGCTGAAAGGTTTTTATGAAAGCGTATGGATGTATATAAATTTTATTTCTGGTATCTATGTATGTGTTATCTATGAATCTTATGTGCTGACAATATCCTTGAAATGTTCATTAAAAATGTAAAAAAACATTTCTGGGCATCGTGGCTTATGATGCGGCAAATAATTCTAGTAACTCCTATTTTTCTTTGTTATATATCTGTATGAATCTTGTCTATTTTTAACCTCTTCCTTTCTTCACTACGTTTTTTATACTCCAGTGGAGTAGAGAGCATTATACGCATACACCTACAAGGTTAAGTGCGGCATCCACCCCAATTTTTTTTAAAGATCGTACATAAAGTAAATATGAGATGCTTTCTTTCTTTGTTTTTTAAGTGATATCTTTTCTGTCCTTTGATTACCTCAGCGGATGATGAATGTGCGCATCATTATGTAGACTTCTTCCCCTTCTCCAAGGATATTTTTCTTACTGTTGGTTTTCTTTTCTTGTATATTCCCAAAATTGATCCTCGTTTCACATGTTTATATCATATGCCACATATGTAGGACCACTGAGCTGCGCTTTAATTCAATTTATCATCACCAACACATTTTTGGGACGTTAGCGTGTCATCTTAGCTCGCTCTCAAGATAATGAATGGCTTTGAACAACGAAATAGGAACTTATTTAGTACAACGGAGAATAGAGTTTTGTAATGGTGCATGATCTTTATTTGGGGGGAGGATTGTTCATTGATGAACCAGACGAGCAGATGTGCGTCTAAGATATCTGTTTTTTAGCGCGTTACATTATCACTTTTTTATTTCGGGTATTGTATGTACCTATTAAGTATATTGTCCTTGCCTTAATGTCCTCGCAATGAAGTGCGTAAAATAATTACTTTTGTCACTCAGAGATGCACGCAGATGTTTGGAATGTCAAAAAGTTAAATTTGGTTGGCATCGAACATGTGATTGTGAAAAGCGTTTTGGACCCTGCTTGAGGCCTTATGAATGCCAACGATCACGAGAAGCGAAGATAAATCTTTCGTATATACAAGTGAACCGAGGGAATCAAGGGGTTGATAATGTTTAGTAGGCGAGGCCCTGGCGACCCAAAGTTCCTCATGGAACTAGGAAGTGGGGGCCGTATGGCCTAAAAGGTCCAACGTGGTCATATTAAATCGTCACCGAGATTGGCGGGCTAGTAACTTAGTGATGCTTGGTACCGGAGCGTGCCGGATCTATGTATATCCGCATCTATATTCATCAACATCGACAAAACACCCCCTAACCTTGGGGAACTGTCGTTATATTATGGCTAAAACAACAACAGCCGAGGGACAAATACATTCGTGTTGCTGGACATCATCCTCAATGCAGTTACAGCAGGAATAATTGCTGTATTAGGATACATGCTAGGTCGCTCATCGCCAGAATCATAATCACCAGTGACAGATAGCCTTTGGCGAGTCCATTAATGTAAGTAGACGAAATGCTATCCAATTCCGGTCCGAAGTATCTAGCTACCCTGCAAGAAGTAATGTCTCTTCAGCCCTTTGTTTAGTTGACTCAACGCCCATCTATATATGAGCAAACTACAGACCACCAGGGAACTCAAATTTCCCCGCAGCCCTTTACTTCTGGTTTAGTTTAAACTGTAAGGGCTTAAGAAAAGTTAGAAGCAATGCCAAGCAAGATCAGGATTTTCAGATCACTCCCGATAGCACTACAGTTAACTAAGACTTTTGATAGCCTCTTGCCTAGACCAAAAATTAAAAGAAGTTCTGAATACGGTGACTTCAATCTGCTCGTTTTGCCAGGGTTGACAATCGATTAGCATGACGCAGAACAGCATATTCTTACCATCGTACTCTGTTTAGAGGTGGTAAAGGCTGTGGGCTACCACTGTTCATTAAAGTCCCTGCGCCTAACGAAAAGGCGGTATTTCACGAATAGGCAACCGTAGGTGGGCTCAAGTTGGCTCTGCCGGCACAGGGTCGGTTGTTGCTTGGTTGTTTTCGGACACGGACCATTGAAGTGTTTGACCATGTAAAAGTTATGGCGGTGTTGGGAGGAGCCCCCTTATGCTTTTAAAAAACTCAAGCAGCGAATCCCCTCCCGAAAAATGCAAATCGGTTCAGTGGATTTTGTACCTGATGGGTGGGATTGACGGGATTGGCCGGTGGTGTTGATATCTTCTCTACGACGTTTATTGTAGGTGTTGGTGGTTTAGTAAGTTTCCTTTCATCCTCATCGTCTTTCCTCTCCAAATTGCAGAATGGCGATCGGTTTTCAATATCGTATTGTCATTAACCGCTGCATTCCTTGCCCCACATTGTGCGTCGGTCGAACCCGCCACGGCAGTTTTGGTTCTTGTTGCTGCTGTTTTCTCACATTCATCTGCGCAAGGGGGTCCCTGCTCTGGTGGCATTTTTGAGGTGGATTTTTTCAAAGGCTGCTAATGTAGCACTCAGCCAATCAAGGGTCAAGAAGGGGTCCCACACAGGATATATGTGTTATGGACGAATGCTCACACATACACACACACATGGCTGAAAGAGATAGGACGACATCAGCTTTCCGAGAGAGCGAGAAGGCCAAGCTTAACCATACGCGATGGACTATTAAGCGAGAGCGGACGGTATAGGAAATTTCTACTACAAAGCGTTTACCGCAAGTCGGCCAACAGATGTGGACGCCGGAAAACGACTGAATGGCAGTATGGTAGCGGCCTGTCAACGGGCATTGCGACGACAAAGAGACCAGTATACTATCCAACTGAATACATCAACTCAGCTAAAGTTTTCATATCAACTTTTCCTTTCACTTCCAAATAACCCGCCAAAGATAGTGAAAAAATTACACCTGCGCCAATATCTTCATAACAACCATAACAATGTCATAATCCCACCCTCTTGCGGTCGTTGTCAGTTAAATCGAAAACAAATAGACAAACGCTTTACGCCTATCTTTACAAACATTTAGTAAGATATTAATCAGCATAACAACATACAACAACTAATTTAGTAGCGCTAATAGAGCAGAGTAGACAAGGTAATAACAAATTTGTATATTTGTATGGTAGCTGGCATAGAGGAATGAGAAATAACTAGCAAAGCAACAAAAAAAAGTAGGTGGGTGAAAAAATAACTTGCCATCCTAGGCAGACCCAATTAATTTGCATAAGAAACGCATCGTGAGCTAATGTGAGCTACAACGACAACAAAAAAATTAAGTAGCAAGAACAGGTCCCGCTTTTGGGAAAGACACTGCAACTGTTTATTTTGTCACTCATCTCAAATACATACTTACATACATACATTGTAATACAAGGGACGGACATTTTATTTTGGGACTTAGATAAGCAAAGTAGCCATGGCGAAGCATAGCGCTGAGGATTCGTCACAAGAAAGTGCTGGAAAGCAAGGAGCGCATTGATGAAGAACCTGTCTCGAATCTACAAACGGAAAATACGAATACGAAAATAAGGCTGACAAAATACCAATTTAGGGGCCGGATAATGCAGGCGCTGATGCTAAAGAAGAAGAAGAAATAGCTAGATTCGAGTTAGGAGCTCAATGATACATATTTCCTATCGTGAAATGATGCGATGGAGGCGGTAGTCTGTACTCACAGTGTACGATGAGTTTTAAGTGAGTACTAGCTGACGTCGGGCTAACTTTTTGATGCAAGAATGCACACAGGCAAAATTAACGTTGGACCAGCGCTCAAAGCTCGCTTTCCTTGGTTACAAATAATGATTTGAATGGACACATCTAGTGATAGAACGATACGAGTACTGAAAAAATACTCGAGTATTTTGTATCGACACTTTAACTCGATACTTTTCCCCGATACCTTGCCAAGTGCCGATGGTCTACATGTTTAAGATCAACAAAGTTCAATTCATTAACACCAATTTTTCTCAAAAAAACAAAAAGCTCTTATGAAACGTGGTTGGGACCCCACATATATACATACATAAAGCTAATATAATAACAAATTTCTATAGAAATGTTGTTTTAAAAAGCTGTATAAATATTTTGTATTTTTCATCATTAAGGGCATTGAAACGGTGGGTGGAGCCGTGTGTAGAAGTCCACGAAAGTGGGGAAAGCTTCAGACCGCCATTCGCCTGGGAATGGCCAGAGCAATTCTTTTGCATGCGGTTCAAGCAGCTCACTACTGCCGGCGGCCAAGTATCCTCTGGGTAGCCGCTAAACGGATGTTTAGCGGTGAGCTAATGTGAGAAGGCGACAACCTGGCTAGGCCACTCTGACATAATCAGCGTCTGTACACCTCTAGGTGCGGCTGCAAGCGGGCGTCTTGGAGCAAGCGGCTCGCTATATAAACATGCAAGTAATATTTTCACCCCGCTAAGCAGGTTGTGCGCTGTGCGTTGGACCCGCCACGTAAAACCATACTCCAATGAAATATAACAAGCCTCGGATAAATACACTCTCTATTGATGACGACCATGGCAAACGTTTGAAGGACAATGAATTGAGGGCATGCACCTGGAACGTCCGCTCTCTGAATGGGATTGGTGCAGATGCCCGGCTGGTTGAAGCAAAATCTGACATCACCGCCATCCAAGAAATTCGTTGGACGAAGCAAGGAAGAAAGAAGATCAAAAATTGTGACATCTAAGCGCAGTTTCGGCGTCGGGTTCGTGGTGGGAGAGAGACTTTGTCGCCAAGTGCTGGCGTTCACGCCTGCGGACGAGCGTCTCGCCGCTATCCGAATAAAAGCAACATTTTTTAATATATCATTCATCTGCGGCCATGCGCCGACAGAGGAGAAAGACGATGAGGTGAAAGACACTTTTTATGAACAATTAGAACGCACATACGAGCGCTGCCCCCGTCATGATATAAAAGTCGTGCTTGGCGACTTTAACGCCAGGGTGGGCAAAGCAGGTGTTTTTGGCCCTACAGTCGGAAAGTTCAGCCTACACAATGAAACTTCTCCTAACGGACTGAGGCTGATTGACTTTGCCGGTGCTCGAAACATGGTCATATCCAGCATGAGGTTCATGCATAAAAAGATACATCAAGCTACATGGCTGTCTTCTGATCGAAATACTCGCAATCAGATCGATCACGTTGTGATAGACGGACGGCATGCCTCCAGTGTTTTAGATGTGCGCACGATCCGAGGACCTAACATCAACTCGGACCATTATCTCGTTGCAGCCAAAATACGCACCTGCCTCAACGCGGTTAAAACCAAGGAACAAAAAACACAAGGAAAGCTAGACGTCGGAAAGCTTCAATCACAACAGACTGCCAATGATTTCGCAACTCGACTCTCACACCTGCTCTCTGAGAGCACAACTCATCCTGAAGGAATACAGGAGCAGTGAGAGCATATCTCCAAAGCACTTCGTACTGCCGCCGAGGAAAAAATTGGTTACCGGCGGCCACGAAAAAACAACTGGTACGATGAAGAATGCCGCGTTGCAACCGAAAGAAAAGACGCTACCTACAGGGCTACGTTAAAAGCGAGCGCGACAAGAGGAGTGTGTGAACGCTATCGTGAGTTGAAATGGAAAGCGAGACGCCTTTTCAGGAAGAAAAAAGCAGAAGCAGAAAGGCGTGAGTGCGAGGAGCTTGAGCTGCTAGCCACCAGGAATAACGCCCGAAAATTTTACCAAAAATACGGCGACAGACGGAAGGTTTTAAGACCGGGGCAAACTCCCGTAGGAACGAAAACGGCGACCTTGTAACTGATGTCCAGAGAGTGCTTAGATTATGGAGGGAATACTTCTCTGCTCTCTTAAATGGAGGCAGCAATTCACCGCGCAGAGATGAAGAACCCGATCCTGCAATCGATGATGATGGAATATATGTTCCCCCGCCTGATTATGACGAAGCTAGAATAGCAATAACCAGATTGAAAAACAACAAGGCCGTGGGCGCTGATGGATTGCCTGCGGAGCTATTCAAGTACGGCGGCGAGGAGTTGGTAAGGCGCATGCAGCAACTTCTTAGCAAAATATGGGCGGACGAGTGCATGCCCGACGGTTGGAATCTAAGTGTTCTTTGCCCAGTCCACTGCAAAAAGCACCAACTATCGTGGAATCAGCTTTCTCAATATCGCATATAAGGTCCTTTCAAGTGTATTGTGCTAAAGATTGAAGCCCACCGTGAACCGGCTGATTGGACCTTATCAGTGCGGCTTCAGACCTGGTAAATCTACCATCGACCAGATTTTCACAATGCGCCAAATCTTGGAAAAAACCCGCGAACAGAGAATCGACACACATCACCTCTTCGTTGACTTTAAAGACGCCTTCGACAGCACGAAAAGGAGCTGCCTATATGCCGCTATGTTTGAATTTGGTTTCCCCGCAAAAATTATACGGTTGTGCAAAATGACGTTGAGCAACACCATCAGCTCAGTCAGTATTGGGAAGGACCTCTCCGAGCCGTTCGAAACTAAACGAGGTTTCAGACAGGGTGATCCCCTATCGTGCGATTTCTTTAATTTGATGCTGGAGAAAATTATACTAGCTGCAGAGCTTAACCGCACTGGAACAATATACTATAAAAGCGTGCAATTACTGGCATATGCTGATGACATTGAGATCATCGGCCTAAACACCCGCGCTGTTAGTTCTGCTTACTCCAAACTGGAAAAAGAAGCGGTAAAGATGGGTTTGATGGTGAATGAGGACAAAACGAAGTACCTGCTGTCATCGAGCAAATAGTCAGCGCATACGCGCCTTCGCATCCACGCTACTGTAGGCAGCCATAATTTCGAAATAGTAAAAGACTTCGTTTATTTGGGAACCAGCATCAACACTAGCAACAACATCAGCACTGAAATCCAGCGAAGAATCAATCTTGGCAATAAATGCTACTTTGGACTAGGTAGGCAATTGAAAAGTAAAGTCCTATCTCGGCGAACGAAAATCATACTCTACAAGTCACTTATCGTACCCGTTCTGCTATATGGGGTAGAAGCATGGATCATGATAACAGCAGATGAAGCGACTTTGGAAGTGTTCGAGAGAAAAGTTCTTCGAAAGATTTATGGACCTCTACGCGTTTGCGATGGCGAGTACCGAAGAAAATTTAATGGTGATCTGTACGAGCTATACGCGGACATCAACATAGTCCAGCGAATTAAAACGCAGCGGCTGCGCTGCCTAGGCCATGTTATGCGAATGAATGATGATGCTCCGGCCAAGAAAGTGTTTCTATCGGAACCCGCCTATGGAAGCAGAGGTAGAGGGCGGCCCCCACTCCATTGGAAGGACCAGGTGGAAAACGATTTAAACTCCCTTGTCGTGACCAATTGGCGGAGCGAAGGAGCGACTGGCGCGCCTTGTTGGACGGCTTTTACGGTTTAGACGGTTAAGCGCCAATTAAGTAAGTAAGTAAGTAGGGGTATTGAAATTTTAATTAGGCACTTCTTACCAAAAATCTACCCAAAGTTAAATGGGTTGAGAAAAAAAAAATTCCTTTCTATAAATATCCCAGCAAGCAAAGTAAACGTTATGTAAGTTTTTAAAAAGTTTTCTCAAAAAAAACATTAAGCTTACAAAATGTGGTTGGGATCTCACATTCTCTTGTAAAAACATAAAAGTGTACAGTAAGAAGGTTGTTTTATTTGAAGCGACGTAAACTCATTTTCAAAATTCCTAAAGAAGCCGTCTAAAACAGATTAATTTTACGAAAATAAGAAAGATGATGATTTTAGAAATAAGATTTTTCAATTAGAAGAAAATTTTTCTAAGCGGGGTCGCCCCTCGGCAGTGTCTGGCAAGCGCTCCGATTGTATTTCTGCCATGAAAAGCTCTCAGTGAAAACTCATCTGCCTTGCAGATGCCGTTCGGAGTCGGCATAAAACATGTAGGTCCCGTCCGGCCAATTTGTAGGGAAAAATCAAGAGGAGCACGACGCAAATTGGAAGAGAAGCTCGGCCTTAGATCTCTTCGGATGTTATCGCGCCTTACATTTATTTTTTTTTTTTAAGAAAGATGAAATATGATTAAATCCATTCCAAATTAAGGTCTCAGTAACACTTTAAACAAGATCTAGATTATGTCATCCCGCTTAAGTTCGATGTTAACGTTGGTGTACTTTTCAATGAACTGTCTAATATTAACTGGGGTGATTGCTGGTTTCTACCGTCACTAGACGAAAAACTAGATTTTTTAAATAAGACGTTAAATGTTTTTTGTAGTCATGTTCCTCTTCGTCGTGCTCATGTTAAGAATATGTCTTGTCCCTGGTACAATCATAATGTTAAATTAGCTATTAAGGTGCGTAATAGGCTTCACTCAAAATGGAGGAGAACCAAAACTAACATTGCTTGGGCACAGTACAAGGTCGCCCGAAACAGAGCTGCTGCCATAACCAGAGAGGTCAAGCTTAAATTCTGTAATTTTAAGTTAAGCCCTTCATTTTCATCAAAGGATTTATCGCGCAATCCTAGAAACTTGAATGTACATGGAAGGCTGAAGTCAGAATGAAGTATTGACCCTAATGTACTAAATGCATATTTTAATAACGCAAGTAAAAACAGTGTAAGGCTTCCGGCCCAAGACTTCACAGTGCAGCATGAACTGAGTGAGGAGTTCAATTTCATTGGCGTCACTGAGACAGAAGTTGTTACTTCAGTCATGGCCATTAAGTCCAATGCAGTTGGCGAGGACGGAATTTTCTTAAAATTTGTTAAGCTGGTATTGCGTTTCATCCTGGGAACGCTAACACATGCAATTAATCATATTTTCACTGTCTCATCTTTTCCTTCTGCATGGAAAATGGCTATCATAGTCCCTGTTGCGAAGAAGAATACTCCCACTAACCCTTTTGATTACAGGCCGATAAGTATTTTGCCGACCTTTTCTAAAGTGTGTGAGTCTTTAATGGCCTCTCAAATATCATCGTTTATACAAACTTATACAATCTTTTGTCTCCTTTACAGTCAGGGTTTAGACCTAAGCACAGCTGTGCTACAGCTATGGTGAAAATAATGGACGACATTCGTATAAAACTTGATGATGGAGATCTGACTCTTCTTTGCCTTTTGGATTTTTCCAAGGCATTTGACTTGGTAAGCCATGATCTACTTTGTAAAAAGCTGAAATATTACCTTGCATTTTCTAATAGTACTGTTAAACTTATGGCCAGCTATCTTACAGGAAGATCTCAAAAGGTAAAGGGTAGAGCTGGGTCTTCGTCGTCAAGTCGTCTTTAATCCGGAGTTCCACAGGGTCTATACTTGGTCTGCTCTTGTTTAGTTTTTTTGTTAATGATGTGTTCTCTGTGTGCCAGTATGTCAGTGTGCATGCCTATGCTGATGCCATTCAGTTGTCCAGTCGGATTGGTCTTGTCGAGGATTTGTGCTTTAAAATAAACTGTGATCTGCTAGCCATTTCTGTATCGGCCCGGAAAAATTGTCTCTGTCTAAACGCGTCCAAGTCGTATGTGTTACCCATCAGTAAAAGTACTGTCCATGTTGAAGATATTCCCCAGCTTTTTTTTGGTAATAACTGTTTCATGTTTACGGACAAGATTCAAAATTTAGGTTTTATTATGAATTTTTTGCTGAGCTGTTCGAACCATATAAGCAAAGTTGTAAGCAACGTGTACACTGTTTTGCGTTTACACCGTTAGACACAAGAAAAAAATTAGCTGTGCAATTAATCCTACCTCATATTACATATTCCGAACTTGTATATAGTAAGCTGGACTCTGTTTCGTCTCATAAAATTCAAGTTCTGTTCAATAATGTTACCCGCTACGTCTACAGCTTAAAGCAATATGACGACATCTCCTTGTAGAAGAATAAACTTCTGGGATGCAGTATCTTAGATTATCTTGCAGTTAGAAACTGTATATTCCTGTATGAGCTTATTGAATTCAAAACTCCTAGCTATCTTTACGAGAAGCTAAAATTCACAAGATCTAATAGGCATCATAATTTAATTCCCCTAAATACTCCTACTTATCTTCTTCGCGGTTGTTCTTTGTTCATGCTGTGAGACTATGGAACTCCATTCCTGACCCTATTATTAAGGCAATTATCGACCGAAGTAACTATAAGATCGTTATACAGAATTACTTTGGTACTAATGGGTGAAAGTAACTGCGGTTTAGCTCTCTCCTATTTCTATTTCTACCTCTGTGTGCTATTCCAAGTCCTTACTTCTTTGACCGAAATTTTATTTTCTCCAAAAAATACCGACTTTAATTCTCATACATTCTAATATAAATATATACAATTGGTTATGTATAAATATTTTTAAGTTATTATTTTTTGTAATTCTTGTACTTATCTATAAGTTGATGTACTATAAAAGACTATCAGACCAATTCTAAATATTTTCGCGGAATTTTGTTCTCGCGGATTTTTTCATTCCCGCGGAAAAATTCCTCCAAATTTTTTTCTCCTAGGGACTTGGGGAATAGGAATTTCGAATTTTCGAAGTCAGCTGTTTTGTCAATTGAAATTTCGTTGCGCATTTCTTATTTTGTTTAAAAAATTTTAAAGTTTAATTATTGTTGCCAATTTGTTTGAAATTAAGAAATACGGTATAAACAATGCACATTATTGCATTTCATGTGGTATTCACTGAAATGAGTAATGAATTGGGGCCACAGCAACACCAACAGAGTAGCATAAGAAGAAGACCGGCTGGATAACACAAATCCGCCGGAGTTGCCTGCATTCATTCTGCAAAGCAATTTTCTGGCGGCCAAGTCCAGTTGAGTTCGTCTTTCGCCATATGCCAAAATCTATTTAAGCCTTCTTAAAAAATCCTTGCGCAATTTCTGGATGGCTGCATCAAATATGCGAAGAGCTCTTCCGTTGCTTATGATATATTTTTCGACTTAAATAATATTATGGTTGTTGTAATAACAGTGAGAATATTGTGGTAGAATGTAAATACATATTTTAGAACAAATTTGTACAAATAAGTGTTCTTTCTTAAAATAACCAATTTCCTTTAACTATTTTGATGCATTCCTTTTAATTTAACTAGTCACAAAACTCCTATGAAATGGCAGAGAAATCTCCCTCACATTCATAATACATACTTTCCTCCCATAACCGGTTTCCGCTTTTTCGAACATTGTTCAGAATCGGAGGAAAGGGAGAAGTGAAAAAACTCACAAGGAATTTTTATTTAGAATACGAGGAATGGGAGAAGGGAAAAAACTCGCACGGAATTTTCGTTTAGAATTGGGCTGTATGTCTTAAAGGTACAGCCATTCTTTACTATATAAATATATAATGTAAGATCATAAATGCAACCATGTCAACTAATGTAACAGAATAAGCAAAAAATACAATCATGGGAATTAATTAATAGAATAAGTAGAAATACATCACTATAAAGGAAGAAAAGAGAAAATGGTGGACTTCCGGTTCATTATTGGATTGACGACTGAAGAATAAAGAATTAAGATAACTAATCCGGATTGGACGCGGATTAAATGGGGTTACACTCAACTTCGTTCTGGATACTGTACACATACAAAATGTATGCCCCGCTTGCAATGTGTCCCCACATGACACCAACCATCTCTTTAATTGTAATGTGGAACCAACGCCTCTAACACCCCTTTCATTTTGGTCCACCCCTGTTGAAACTGCAAGTTTCGTTGGACTCCCGTTAGAGGATATTAATGACAATTTGTGATCGGTCGCAGCTGTTAGGTGGGGCGAGGCACTGCTTCAACAACAACAACAACATAACTAATCCGGACGTTTCTGCTGTTTTATTAACCATCGAAGCTAGAAGTTACATCTCAGGTGTGTTAACGAACCTCGCGCACTATTATAAAAAACTATTTTGTGAAATGGATGCTCGAGAGAACATTGTCAAGGTTTTAACTGAAAATAGTGTGGATTACTGCAAAATATAGTTGGAGTGGGAGATAATAGCTCCGCAAATACGATGAATACCACTCCGAACACGAATATATTGGACAACATTCCGGACGAAATGATTGAGATAAACGCTGCAGTTTCTATTGTTGCCTCTGCCGCCACTACCGTTACCGCCGTTCATATTGCCGCCAATGCCGTTCCAACTGCCTCTACTACCGATGTTTTGGTTGAATTCAATTCAACACCTGCCGTACACGATGTTTTTGCTGTCGCCACTGCCGCTGCTACCGTCTGCTCTGACGCCAATGCCGTTCATACTGCCGCCACTGCCGTTCCAACTGCCTATACTACCGATATTTTGGTTGAATTCAATTCAACACTTGCCGTTCACGATGTTTTTGCTGCCGCCACTGCCGTCTATTCTGCCGCCGCTACCGTCTGCTCTGCCGCCACTGCCGTTCCAACTGCCTCTATTACCGATGTTTTGGTTGAATTCAATTCAACACCTGCTGTTCACGATGTTTTTGCTGCCTCCCCATCAAACTCTGCCCCAATTGACGTAAGAGCCACGGCCATAAGTGTGAATGACGAACTGGTGGCGCTACGAAAACGTATGGAAATGTTAAAATTAATGAAGGAAATCGACGAGTTAAGAGCTAGTACTGGCGTACAACAGCAACGTAGACTGGATTCTGCCGATATAGAGCATGCTATTCCCAAGTTCAGTGGTGATGATATATCAGTGGCGGTGGAACATTTTCTTCAAGACTTCGAAGAAGTAATGGAGTCGTCAAGAGTAGACGAACGAATTAAATTGCTGGCTTTTCGTCGCTGCCTGGTGGGAACAGCAAATTTTTCCTTACCACCACCAAAGCGTTAAGCTACGCCGAGTTAAAAAAGGCCATTATTACGACGGAATTTGACGTGCCGATACAGAGGAACGAAGTTTATAAGATGTTGGCACGGCGCAAGTGGGACAAAAAGAGCGAGTCATTACATTGCTACGTTGATGCAGGCAATAAGAAAACGGGCAAACATATGCGAAACAGAAATCATCGATTTCATAATAGACGGCATAGGCAATGTAGTGCCAAATGCACATCTACTGTTACCGGCCAAAACACTTGATGATTTGGAGGTATTAGTGAGCAGTTTTCAAAGAAGATATTTCATAGTAGAACCAGACTAATATTTGTTAGAAATTAAGTTATACTGTATCGAGGTCGATTACAGTGTCAGGTTGGCCGAGCTGTGGCTCTGATCACAAATAGCGAATTGTGTTAGATTAGGTATTAGATTTAGATTAGGTATTAGATTAAGAAATGTACGATAGTGAAGAAAGAAATTAAGCTATAATGTATCAAGGTCAATACAGTGCGAACTGTAACTCTGAACACAAATAGCGAATTGTATTAGATTAAGAAATGTATGACAGTAAAAATAGAAATTAAGATAATGTATCAAGGTCGATACAGTTTCAGGCTGGCCGAGTTGTAAGATCATAAATGCAACTATGTCAACTAATGTAACAGAATAAGCTAAAAATACAACCACGGGAATTAATTAATAGAATAAGCAAAATACATCACTGTAAAGGAAGAAAAGAGAAGATGGTGGACTTCCGGTTCATTATTGGATTGACGACTGAAGAATAAAGAGTTAAGATAATTAATCCGAACATTTCTGCTGTTTTATTAACCACCGAAGCTAGAAGTTACATCATATGTTTCTTATTTAGGGTGGTAGTGAGTGAGTTGCAATCTGTTATGATTTTAAATGGCACACCTAAATATATTCTAAATCTGCCGAGAGCATATATGATCGATAGGGTTTCTAGCTCGAAGCTATGATATCTAGACTCAGATGGTGTCGTTGTTTTGGAAAAGTACGCTAATGGATGAAATTTCCCATCGTCCTGCTTTTGTAGAAGCACAGAACCAAAGCCCTGACTGCTTGAATCGCAATGAAGTTTTGTTTCACATGTGTGATCATATATTGCTAACAGCGGTGAACTTACTAAAATGTTGCGTAATTCCTCAAATGCCTTGAAACATTCCCTTGAAAATCTTAATTCAGCATCCTTGCGTAGTAAATCTAAGAGTGGCTTAGCGATTTTAGAAAAAGAAGGGACAAATTTTCGAAAATAAGAAAACAGACCAATACAAGAGCGAAGTTCTTTATGATTCTTTGGGACTGAGTAATTCGCAATTGCCTGAATATGGATCCCCGAAGGCTCAATGACGTTATAGTAAAACTTGCACTTCCTAAGCTTAAGTTCCAAATTTTTTTCATAAGTCCTCCTAAGCACTTTACGGAGGATCTTAATATGACTTTCAAGATCACTTGACTGTATTAATATGTCATCAATATACACAAGGATTTCTTTTGCATCAATAAGGTCTCGGAAGATGTTATAGACAAATCTCTGAAAATTAGCCGGTGCATTCTTTAACCCAAATGGCATTCTAATGTACTCGAATTGCCCATGTGGTGTGACAAAAGATGTTAATGGAATAGATCCCTCATCCATTGCTAACTGATAGAACCCATCTTTCAAGTCCAAGAGAGTGAACCACTTTTTCCCCGACATATAATCTATACAATCGTTTATTAGGGGCAATGGGAAATTTTACTGTTCTTATTGAAAGCTCTGTAATCGATGCACATACTCTTTTTTTTACCAGGACAATCGCAGAAGCATAAGGGGAGTTAATAGGTCGTATAATTTTGCGTTTCATTAAATCATCAGTGATCTTTTGTACCTCTTCCCTATCCTTAAACGGTAATGGTCTTGGCAAAGAATAGAGAGCAATATCACTAGTTGTTCGGATTGTCATTTTATAGTCATACGATTTTTTTTTTTCAATTGGTGTAGGCGATAAATATTCACTAGACAACATTTCCATTACTACCCCTCTTTCTCGTTTAGCCAAACTGGGCCCTATATCTATTTCCGACTGAAAAACACTTTCATCTATTGCTCCTATCTCTTTCACAGCTGAATCAAACAGATCGGTTATATCATAGGGGTAATTGCCCATTTCTTTTGAGTCATGCTTATTATGATCACATCTGTCATATACTTCACTTAATGTAGGCTTATTACCATCTAATTTAACACTTAAGTCACCATCAACAAATTTATTAATAATCGAATCAGATATATGTTTTTTTCGGATCTTCTTTATTTAATTTAGTATTTCTAGAAGGTACCTTTTGATTTACGTTTTTATTAAATTCATTTGATATTAAATTTTTCTCGAAAAACTATCCTCTGGTTATTTGGCAGTATAAGAGAGAACATACTAGTAGTTTAGAAACAAATGAAACTAATTATGTGCACGCTTTGTTGTTTTCATAAAAATATAAAGCTAATATAATAACAAATTTCTATATCAATGTTGTTTTAAAAATCTGTATAAATATTTTGTGTTTTTATCATTGAGGGCATTGAAATTTTAATTTGGCACTTATAACCAAGGGTAAATGGTTTGAGAGAAAAAAATATTCATTTCTGTGAATATCCCAACAAGCAAAGTAAACGCATGTGAGTTTTTAAAAAGTTTTCTCAAAAAAACATTAAGCTTACAAAACGTGGTTGAGATATCACATTCTCTTGTAAAGCATCAAAAAGTGTACAGTAACAAGGTTGTTTTATTTGAAGCGACGTAAACTCATTTTCAAAATTCCTATAAAAGCCGTCTAAACACATTAGAACATAAGAAAGATGAAAAGATGCTTAAAACTATTACAAATTAAGGTCTCATTAACACTTTAGACAAGATCTTGATTATGTCATCCCGCTTAAGTTCGAGCAGTGTTGTTACTCAAAATTTATTGCACTGCTCCCAACTCTGGTTATTTGGCAGTATAAGAAAGAACATGTTAGCAGTTTGGAAACAACCGAAACTAATTAAGTGAACGCTTTGTTTTTTTCATAAAAACATAAAGCTAATATAATAACAAAATTTTTTACTCGGATGTTGTGGCAGCGCACTTCCCTTAAGTGGCCCGATGAAACCAGGCTAATCCTGTTCATTGTTGTTTTTTTTTTGTTTAATACATATTTTTTTATTCTATTTCTTATTTATGTTTTTTTATAATTTTTATTGGTACGGAGCCTTTGAGAGGCAGTGGCTTCTTAAGGTCCAAAACTGCGCAGCTACAGAGAAACTCATCAGCTGAGAAATATAGATTCACAAATACAATAGACTAAAAGTACACATATAATTTTTTAATTATTAAGAGAAGATAGATCCATTTTTTCATGGCAAAGAGCTAGTCCGAAACATCAATTATTCTCGAGTGAGAGTTATAATCTTCACGCAAACTTAGAAAAGGTTCGTGTAGTTGGAAATTGTTTCTGCATTGTTTAAGAATTATAGGTTTATAATGCCTTTGAAACTCGGCATGGAATATTCCAGTTTACTTCGTTCAAAAGAAATGGGCTTGAAATCGATACATTTAATAGTTTAGCCATAAATAGCACACCTAAAATTTCTTTACGACTTGCAAGAGTAGGAAGATTTGTTAGTTTTAACCCACTAGTGTAAGGCGGAAGAATATAAGAGGAGTCCCATTGAAGATTTCTCAAGGCGAAAAGTAAAAACTGTTTTTGAATTGATTCTAGCCTATCCACACGAACTTGGTAACGCGGATTCCAAATTATCGACCCATATTCTAATATCGGCCTCACCAATGATGTAAAATGGGTTTTTGTAACGTAAGAATCACTAAACTCTTTTGCCCATCTGTTCACAAATGCTAAAACTCCTCTCGCTTTATTGACTGTGGCATCAATATGAGGGTTGAAACTAAGTTTGCAATTCATTGTAACTCCCAAGTCGACAAAAACATCAACGCTTTCCAGAGTTTGGCCATTAATTGTGTAAGAAGCTTGCTGTACGCTCCCACCTGAAAAACACACGAATTTACATTTTTCTATGTTGAGCGGAATAAAATCCGTATTACACCAAGTAACTAAACAATTTATATCCGACTGGAGTACAGAACGCTCTTCAACCGACGCGTATGACTTTAAAAGTTTTACGTCGTCGGCACACATTAAAATTTAGCATATTTTATAGTTGTGGAAATATAGGATCGAGATGGCTGCCCTGAGGCACACCGGAGGGAACATCGATGACATACGAACATATGCTTTTAAAAATTACTCTTTGAGTTCTGCCTCAAAATAAGGAGGAGATCCAGCGAGTTAAGTCAGGTTGAAAGCCGAGCAATTCGAGCTTATAGACAAGTAATAGTGACATACTTTGTCGAATGCTTTGCTGAAATCAGTGTATATAACGTCGGTAGACACGTGAGTTATAAATTCAAGCACATTGGCTGTGGTTGATTTGCCTCCACAGAAGCCATGCTGAGAACGATCTATCAATGTAGAAATCGAAAGTGTAAGGTGATTAGTAAAGATTGCTTCGAAAAGCTTAGGGATGGCGAAGAGCTTTGCTATTCCACGATAGTTTTCAATAGACGACTTGCTTCCTTTTTTATGGAGAGGGATAAGAAAAGACTCCTTCCAAGCCGTCGGGAAAATGCCATTTTTTAAAGAGAGGTTAAACAGATCAGTACGGGGCTGGTAAATGTATTCCGCACATTTTTTAAGAAAACGTGTTGGGATCAAATCGGGACCGTATTTGAAGGATTCTTTTAGGGTCTTTAGATGTAATAGAACATGTTCAGGCAACAAATGTGGATCATATATTGAGTTACTAGAATGGAGCTCATATGAATAATTTGTAGGTGATGAATCAACCACAGCAGAGTAATTAGAGTGAAAGAATTGAGTGAAGAAGTTTGCAATTTCTTGATTGTCGCTGGACATGCTATTTCAAAACTTCATGGAAGAAGGAAACCCGTTAGTTCTGCGCTTAGAATTTACGAAATCATAATGAAATGAAATGTTATTTTAAAAAAGCTATATAAATATTTTGTATTTTTCATCATTTAGGGCTTTGAAATTTTAATTACGCACTTCTAACCAAAAATTTACCCAATGTTAAATGGGTTGAGAGAAAAAAAAATTCCTTTCTACAAACATCCCAACAAGCAAAATAAACGTAATGTAAGTTTTCAAAAAGTTTTCTCAAAAAATATTAAGCTCACAAAACGTGGTTGGGACCCCACATATATATATACATATATAAAGCTAATATATTAACAAATTTCTAGAGAAATGTGAACAGATGAAACTAATTAAGCATACGCTTTGTTCTTTTCACAAAAATATAAAGCTAATATAATAACAAATTTCTATAGAAATGTTATTTTAACAAGCTGTATAAACATTTTGTATTTTTCTTCATTAAGGGCATTGAAATTTTAATTAGGCACTTCTAACCAAAAATTTACCCAAGTTTAAATAGGTTGAGAGAAAACAAAAATATTCCTTTCAATAAATATCCCAACAAGCAAAGAAAACGTAATGTAAGTTTTTAAAAAGTCGTGGTTGGGACCCCACATATATATATACATATATAAAGCTAATATATTAACAAATTTCTAGAGAAATTTCAACAGATGAAACTAATTAAGCATACGCTTTGTTCTTTTCACAAAAATATAAAGCTAATATAATAACAAATTTCTAAAGAAATGTTATTTTAACAAGAGAGAAAACAAAAATATTCCTTTCAATAAATATCCCAAGAAGCAAAGAAAACGTAATGTAAGTTTTTAAAAAGTCGTGGTTGGGACCCCACATATATATATATACATATATAAAGCTAATATATTAACAAATTTCTAGAGAAATGTCAACAGATGAAACTAATTAAGCATACGCTTTGTTCTTTTCACAAAAATATAAAGCTAATATAATAACAAATTTCTATAGAAATGTTATTTTAACAAGAGAGAAAACAAAAATATTCCTTTCAATAAATATCCCAACAAGCAAAGAGAACGTAATGTAAGTTTTTAAAAAGTCGTGGTTGGGACCCCACATATATATATACATATATAACGCTAATATATTAACAAATTTCTAGAGAAATGTCAACAGATGAAACTAATTAAGCATACGCTTTGTTCTTTTCACAAAAATATAAAGCTAATATAATAACAAATTTCTATAGAAATGTTATTTTAACAAGAGAGAAAACAAAAATATTCCTTTCAATAAATATCCCAACAAGCAAAGAGAACGTAATGTAAGTTTTTAAAAAGTCGTGGTTGGGACCCCACATATATATATAGACATATATAAAGCTAATATATTAACAAATTTCTAGAGAAATGTCAACAGATGAAACTAATTAAGCATACGCTTTGTTCTTTTCACAAAAATATAAAGCTAATATAATAACAAATTTCTATAGAAATGTTATTTTAACAAGCTGTATAAACATTTTGTATTTTTCTTCATTAAGGGCATTGAAATTTTAATTAGGCACTTCTAACCAAAAATTTACCCAAGTTTAAATAGGTTGAGAGAAAACAAAAATATTCCTTTCAATAAATATCCCAACAAGCAAAGAAAACGTAATGTAAGTTTTTAAAAAGTCGTGGTTGGGACCCCACATATATATATACATATATAAAGCTAATATATTAACAAATTTCTAGAGAAATTTCAACAGATGAAACTAATTAAGCATACGCTTTGTTCTTTTCACAAAAATATAAAGCTAATATAATAACAAATTTCTAAAGAAATGTTATTTTAACAAGAGAGAAAACAAAAATATTCCTTTCAATAAATATCCCAAGAAGCAAAGAAAACGTAATGTAAGTTTTTAAAAAGTCGTGGTTGGGACCCCACATATATATATATACATAAATAAAGCTAATATATTAACAAATTTCTAGAGAAATGTCAACAGATGAAACTAATTAAGCATACGCTTTGTTCTTTTCACAAAAATATAAAGCTTATATAAAAACAAATTTCTATAGAAATGTTATTTTAACAAGAGAGAAAACAAAAATATTCCTTTCAATAAATATCCCAAGAAGCAAAGAAAACGTAATGTAAGTTTTTAAAAAGTCGTGGTTGGGACCCCACATATATATATATACATAAATAAAGCTAATATATTAACAAATTTCTAGAGAAATGTCAACAGATGAAACTAATTAAGCATACGCTTTGTTCTTTTCACAAAAATATAAAGCTTATATAAAAACAAATTTCTATAGAAATGTTATTTTAACAAGAGAGAAAACAAAAATATTCCTTTCAATAAATATCCCAAGAAGCAAAGAAAACGTAATGTAAGTTTTTAAAAAGTTTTCTCACAAAATCTTAAGCTTACAAAACGTGGTTGGGACCCCACATACATATATACATATATAAAGCTAATATATTAACAAATTTCTAGAGAAATTTCAACAGATGAAACTAATTAAGCATACGCTTTGTTCTTTTCACAAAAATATAAAGCTAATATAATAACAAATTTCTAAAGAAATGTTATTTTAACAAGAGAGAAAACAAAAATATTCCTTTCAATAAATATCCCAAGAAGCAAAGAAAACGTAATGTAAGTTTTTAAAAAGTCGTGGTTGGGACCCCACATATATATATATACATAAATAAAGCTAATATATTAACAAATTTCTAGAGAAATGTCAACAGATGAAACTAATTAAGCATACGCTTTGTTCTTTTCACAAAAATATAAAGCTTATATAAAAACAAATTTCTATAGAAATGTTATTTTAACAAGAGAGAAAACAAAAATATTCCTTTCAATAAATATCCCAAGAAGCAAAGAAAACGTAATGTAAGTTTTTAAAAAGTTTTCTCACAAAATCTTAAGCTTACAAAACGTGGTTGGGACCCCACATACATATATACATATATAAAGCTAATATATTAACAAATTTCTAGAGAAATTTCAACAGATGAAACTAATTAAGCATACGCTTTGTTCTTTTCACAAAAATATAAAGCTTATATAAAAACAAATTTCTATAGAAATGTTATTTTAACAAGAGAGAAAACAAAAATATTCCTTTCAATAAATATCCCAAGAAGCAAAGAAAACGTAATGTAAGTTTTTAAAAAGTTTTCTCACAAAATCTTAAGCTTACAAAACGTGGTTGGGACCCCACATACATATATACATATATAAAGCTAATATATTAACAAATTTCTAGAGAAATTTCAACAGATGAAACTAATTAAGCATACGCTTTGTTCTTTTCACAAAAATATAAAGCTAATATAATAACAAATTTCTAAAGAAATGTTATTTTAACAAGAGAGAAAACAAAAATATTCCTTTCAATAAATATCCCAAGAAGCAAAGAAAACGTAATGTAAGTTTTTAAAAAGTCGTGGTTGGGACCCCACATATATATATATACATAAATAAAGCTAATATATTAACAAATTTCTAGAGAAATGTGAACAGATGAAACTAATTAAGCATACGCTTTGTTCTTTTCACAAAAATATAAAGCTAATATAATAACAAATTTCTATAGAAATGTTATTTTAACAAGCTGTATAAACATTTTGTATTTTTCTTCATTAAGGGCATTGAAATTTTAATTAGGCACTTCTAACCAAAAAGTTACCCAAGCTTAAATGGGTTGAGAGAAAAAAAAATATTCCTTTCAATAAATATCCCAAGAAGCAAAGAAACCGTAATGTAAGTTTTTAAAAAGTTTTCTCAAAAAATATTAAGCTTACAAAACGTGGTTGGGACCACACATACATATATACATATATAAAGCTAATATATTAACAAATTTCTAGAGAAATGTGAACAAATGAAACTAATTAAGCATACGCTTTGTTCTTTTCACATAAATATAAAGCTAATATAATAACAAATTTCTATAGAAATGTCATTTTAACAAGCTGCATAAACATTTTGTATTTTTCTTCATTAAGGGCATTGAAATTTTAATTAGGCACTTCTAACCAAAAAGTTACCCAAGCTTAAATGGGTTGAGAGAAAAAAAAATAGTCCTTTCAATAAATATCCCAAGAAGCAAAGAAAACGTAATGTAAGTTTTTAAAAAGTTTTCTCAAAAAATATTAAGCTTACAAAACGTGGTTGGGACCCTACATACATATATACATATATAAAGCTAATATATTAACAAATTTCTAGAGAAATGTGAACAGATGAAACTAATTAAGCATACGCTTTGTTCTTTTCACAAAAATATAAAGCTAATATAATAACAAATTTCTATAGAAATGTTATTTTAACAAGCTGTATAAACATTTTGTATTTTTCTTCATTAAGGGAATTGAAATTTTAATTAGGCACTTCTAACCAAAAAGTTACCCAAGCTTAAATGTGTTGAGAGAAAAAAAAAATATTCCTTTCAATAAATATCCCAAGAAGCAAAGAAAACGTAATGTAAGTTTTTAAAAAGTCGTGGTTGGGACCCCACATATATATATACATATATAAAGCTAATATATTAACAAATTTCTAGAGAAATTTCAACAGATGAAACTAATTAAGCATACGCTTTGTTCTTTTCACAAAAATATAAAGCTAATATAATAACAAATTTCTAAAGAAATGTTATTTTAACAAGAGAGAAAACAAAAATATTCCTTTCAATAAATATCCCAAGAAGCAAAGAAAACGTAATGTAAGTTTTTAAAAAGTCGTGGTTGGGACCCCACATATATATATATACATAAATAAAGCTAATATATTAACAAATTTCTAGAGAAATGTGAACAGATGAAACTAATTAAGCATACGCTTTGTTCTTTTCACAAAAATATAAAGCTAATATAATAACAAATTTCTATAGAAATGTTATTTTAACAAGCTGTATAAACATTTTGTATTTTTCTTCATTAAGGGCATTGAAATTTTAATTAGGCACTTCTAACCAAAAAGTTACCCAAGCTTAAATGGGTTGAGAGAAAAAAAAATATTCCTTTCAATAAATATCCCAAGAAGCAAAGAAACCGTAATGTAAGTTTTTAAAAAGTTTTCTCAAAAAATATTAAGCTTACAAAACGTGGTTGGGACCCTACATACATATATACATATATAAAGCTAATATATTAACAAATTTCTAGAGAAATGTGAACAGATGAAACTAATTAAGCATACGCTTTGTTCTTTTCACAAAAATATAAAGCTAATATAATAACAAATTTCTATAGAAATGTTATTTTAACAAGCTGTATAAACATTTTGTATTTTTCTTCATTAAGGGAATTGAAATTTTAATTAGGCACTTCTAACCAAAAAGTTACCCAAGCTTAAATGTGTTGAGAGAAAAAAAAAATATTCCTTTCAATAAATATCCCAAGAAGCAAAGAAACCGTAATGTAAGTTTTTAAAAAGTTTTCTCAAAAAATATTAAGCTTACAAAACGTGGTTGGGACCCCACATACATATATACATATATAAAGCTAATATATTAACAAATTTCTAGAGAAATGTGAACAAATGAAACTAATTAAGCATACGCTTTGTTCTTTTCACAAAAATATAAAGCTAATATAATAACAAATTTCTATAGAAATGTTATTTTAACAAGAGAGAAAACAAAAATATTCCTTTCAATAAATATCCCAAGAAGCAAAGAAAACGTAATGTAAGTTTTTAAAAAGTCGTGGTTGGGACCCCACATATATATATATACATAAATAAAGCTAATATATTAACAAATTTCTAGAGAAATGTGAACAGATGAAACTAATTAAGCATACGCTTTGTTCTTTTCACAAAAATATAAAGCTAATATAATAACAAATTTCTATAGAAATGTTATTTTAACAAGCTGTATAAACATTTTGTATTTTTCTTCATTAAGGGAATTGAAATTTTAATTAGGCACTTCTAACCAAAAAGTTACCCAAGCTTAAATGTGTTGAGAGAAAAAAAAAATATTCCTTTCAATAAATATCCCAAGAAGCAAAGAAAACGTAATGTAAGTTTTTAAAAAGTCGTGGTTGGGACCCCACATATATATATACATATATAAAGCTAATATATTAACAAATTTCTAGAGAAATTTCAACAGATGAAACTAATTAAGCATACGCTTTGTTCTTTTCACAAAAATATAAAGCTAATATAATAACAAATTTCTAAAGAAATGTTATTTTAACAAGAGAGAAAACAAAAATATTCCTTTCAATAAATATCCCAAGAAGCAAAGAAAACGTAATGTAAGTTTTTAAAAAGTCGTGGTTGGGACCCCACATATATATATATACATAAATAAAGCTAATATATTAACAAATTTCTAGAGAAATGTGAACAGATGAAACTAATTAAGCATACGCTTTGTTCTTTTCACAAAAATATAAAGCTAATATAATAACAAATTTCTATAGAAATGTCATTTTAACAAGCTGCATAAACATTTTGTATTTTTCTTCATTAAGGGCATTGAAATTTTAATTAGGCACTTCTAACCAAAAAGTTACCCAAGCTTAAATGGGTTGAGAGAAAAAAAATAGTCCTTTCAATAAATATCCCAAGAAGCAAAGAAAACGTAATGTAAGTTTTTAAAAAGTTTTCTCAAAAAATATTAAGCTTACAAAACGTGGTTGGGACCCTACATACATATATACATATATAAAGCTAATATATTAACAAATTTCTAGAGAAATGTGAACAGATGAAACTAATTAAGCATACGCTTTGTTCTTTTCACAAAAATATAAAGCTAATATAATAACAAATTTCTATAGAAATGTTATTTTAACAAGCTGTATAAACATTTTGTATTTTTCTTCATTAAGGGAATTGAAATTTTAATTAGGCACTTCTAACCAAAAAGTTACCCAAGCTTAAATGTGTTGAGAGAAAAAAAAAATATTCCTTTCAATAAATATCCCAAGAAGCAAAGAAACCGTAATGTAAGTTTTTAAAAAGTTTTCTCAAAAAATATTAAGCTTACAAAACGTGGTTGGGACCCCACATACATATATACATATATAAAGCTAATATATTAACAAATTTCTAGAGAAATGTGAACAAATGAAACTAATTAAGCATACGCTTTGTTCTTTTCACAAAAATATAAAGCTAATATAATAACAAATTTCTATAGAAATGTTATTTTAACAAGAGAGAAAACAAAAATATTCCTTTCAATAAATATCCCAAGAAGCAAAGAAAACGTAATGTAAGTTTTTAAAAAGTTTTCTCAAAAAATATTAAGTTTACAAAACGTGGTTGGGACCCCACATACATATATACATATATAAAGCTAATATATTAACAAATTTCTAGAGAAATGTCAACAGATGAAACTAATTAAGCATACGCTTTGTTCTTTCACAAAAATATAAAGCTAATATAATAACAAATTTCTATAGAAATGTTATTTTAACAAGCTGTATAAACATTTTGTATTTTTCTTCATTAAGGGCATTGAAATTTTAATTAGGCACTTCTAACCAAAAAATTACCCAAGGTTAAATGGGTTGAGAGAAAAAAAAATATTCCTTTCAATAAATATCCCAAGAAGCAAAGAAAACGTAATGTAAGTTTTTAAAAAGTTTTCTCAAAAAATATTAAGCTTACAAAACGTGGTTGGGACCCCACATACATATATACATATATAAAGCTAATATATTAACAAATTTCTAGAGAAATGTGAACAGATGAAACTAATTAAGCATACGTTTTGTTCTTTTCACAAAAATATAAAGCTAATATAATAACAAATTTCTATAGAAATGTTATTTTAACAAGAGAGAAAACAAAAATATTCCTTTCAATAAATATCCCAAGAAGCAAAGAAAACGTAATGTAAGTTTTTAAAAAGTTTTCTCAAAAAATATTAAGTTTACAAAACGTGGTTGGGACCCCACATACATATATACATATATAAAGCTAATATATTAACAAATTTCTAGAGAAATGTCAACAGATGAAACTAATTAAGCATACGCATTGTTCTTTCACAAAAATATAAAGCTAATATAATAACAAATTTCTATAGAAATGTTATTTTAACAAGCTGTATAAACATTTTGTATTTTTCTTCATTAAGGGCATTGAAATTTTAATTAGGCACTTCTAACCAAAAAATTACCCAAGGTTAAATGGGTTGAGAGAAAAAAAAATATTCCTTTCAATAAATATCCCAAGAAGCAAAGAAAACGTAATGTAAGTTTTTAAAAAGTTTTCTCAAAAAATATTAAGCTTACAAAACGTGGTTGGGACCCCACATACATATATACATATATAAAGATAATATATTAACAAATTTCTAGAGAAATGTGAACAAATGAAACTAATTAAGCATACGCTTTGTTCTTTTCACAAAAATATAAAGCTAATATAATAACAAATTTCTATAGAAATGTTATTTTAACAAGAGAGAAAACAAAAATATTCCTTTCAATAAATATCCCAAGAAGCAAAGAAAACGTAATGTAAGTTTTTAAAAAGTTTTCTCAAAAAATATTAAGTTTACAAAACGTGGTTGGGACCCCACATACATATATACATATATAAAGCTAATATATTAACAAATTTCTAGAGAAATGTCAACAGATGAAACTAATTAAGCATACGCTTTGTTCTTTCACAAAAATATAAAGCTAATATAATAACAAATTTCTATAGAAATGTTATTTTAACAAGCTGTATAAACATTTTGTATTTTTCTTCATTAAGGGCATTGAAATTTTAATTAGGCACTTCTAACCAAAAAATTACCCAAGGTTAAATGGGTTGAGAGAAAAAAAAATATTCCTTTCAATAAATATCCCAAGAAGCAAAGAAAACGTAATGTAAGTTTTTAAAAAGTTTTCTCAAAAAATATTAAGCTTACAAAACGTGGTTGTGACCCCACATACATATATACATATATAAAGCTAATATATTAACAAATTTCTAGAGAAATGTGAACAGATGAAACTAATTAAGCATACGTTTTGTTCTTTTCACAAAAATATAAAGCTAATATAATAACAAATTTCTATAGAAATGTTATTTTAACAAGAGAGAAAACAAAAATATTCCTTTCAATAAATATCCCAAGAAGCAAAGAAAACGTAATGTAAGTTTTTAAAAAGTTTTCTCAAAAAATATTAAGTTTACAAAACGTGGTTGGGACCCCACATACATATATACATATATAAAGCTAATATATTAACAAATTTCTAGAGAAATGTCAACAGATGAAACTAATTAAGCATACGCTTTGTTCTTTCACAAAAATATAAAGCTAATATAATAACAAATTTCTATAGAAATGTTATTTTAACAAGCTGTATAAACATTTTGTATTTTTCTTCATAAAGGGCATTGAAATTTTAATTAGGCACTTCTAACCAAAAAATTACCCAAGGTTAAATGGGTTGAGAGAAAAAAAAATATTCCTTTCAATAAATATCCCAAGAAGCAAAGAAAACGTAATGTAAGTTTTTAAAAAGTTTTCTCAAAAAATATTAAGCTTACAAAACGTGGTTGGGACCCCACATACATATATACATATATAAAGCTAATATATTAACAAATTTCTAGAGAAATGTGAACAAATGAAACTAATTAAGCATACGCTTTGTTCTTTTCACAAAAATATAAAGCTAATATAATAACAAATTTCTATAGAAATGTTATTTTAACAAGAGAGAAAACAAAAATATTCCTTTCAATAAATATCCCAAGAAGCAAAGAAAACGTAATGTAAGTTTTTAAAAAGTTTTCTCAAAAAATATTAAGCTTACAAAACGTGGTTGGGACCCCACATACATATATACATATATAAAGCTAATATATTAACAAATTTCTAGAGAAATGTGAACAGATGAAACTAATTAAGCATACGTTTTGTTCTTTTCACAAAAATATAAAGCTAATATAATAACAAATTTCTATAGAAATGTTATTTTAACAAGAGAGAAAACAAAAATATTCCTTTCAATAAATATCCCAAGAAGCAAAGAAACCGTAATGTAAGTTTTTAAAAAGTTTTCTCAAAAAATATTAAGCTTACAAAACGTGGTTGGGACCCCACATACATATATACATATATAAAGCTAATATATTAACAAATTTCTAGAGAAATGTGAACAAATGAAACTAATTAAGCATACGCTTTGTTCTTTTCACAAAAATATACAACTAATATAATAACAAATTTCTATAGAAATGTTATTTTAACAAGAGAGAAAACAAAAATATTCCTTTCAATAAATATCCCAAGAAGCAAAGAAACCGTAATGTAAGTTTTTAAAAAGTTTTCTCAAAAAATATTAAGCTTACAAAACGTGGTTGGGACCCCACATACATATATACATATATAAAGCTAATATATTAACAAATTTCTAGAGAAATGTGAACAGATGAAACTAATTAAGCATACGCTTTGTTCTTTTCACAAAAATATAAAGCTAATATAATAACAAATTTCTATAGAAATGTTAGTTTAACAAGCTGTATAAACATTTTGTATTTTTCTTCATTAAGGGAATTGAAATTTTAATTAGGCACTTCTAACCGAAAAGTTACCCAAGCTTAAATGGGTTGAGAGAAAAAAAAATATTCCTTTCAATAAATATCCCAAGAAGCAAAGAAACCGTAATGTAAGTTTTTAAAAAGTTTTCTCAAAAAATATTAAGCTTACAAAACGTGGTTGGGACCCCACATACATATATACATATATAAAGCTAATATATTAACAAATTTCTAGAGAAATGTGAACAAATGAAACTAATTAAGCATACGCTTTGTTCTTTCACAAAAATATAAAGCTAATATAATAACAAATTTCTATAGAAATGTTATTTTAACAAGCTGTATAAACATTTTGTATTTTTCTTCATTAAGGGCATTGAAATTTTAATTAGGCACTTCTAACCAAAAAGTTAAATAAAAAAAAATAAATAGAAAAAAATAAAAAAAGAAAAGAAAACGTAATGTAAGTTTTTAAAAAGTTTTCTAAAAAAAACATTAAGTTTACAAAACGTGGTAGAGCTTACGATTTCTCGAACTTGCTCGAGAAGAAATTTCTCGCGAATCTCGCCTTCTCACGGGATTCTCGAATCTCGAATGACTCGTAAGGCTCGCGCGCTTCTCGACATTCAATTTAATCGATTCATGGTCTGTTTTATATAGAGCTTATGATTTCTTCTGGAGCACAAGCGAAAATTTCCACAAAACCACAACTAAAAACACCGAAATGTATTGAATAGAATAGAGAATCTCGCGAGAATTGAAAATCGATAAGCCAGCGAGTATTACGAGTATTTCGAGATTCGAGAATCTTGCGAGAAGTCCTTTACTCGATGTCTCGTTAAAGAAATAAAATATTGTGAACAAAATTATATGTATAATAAATGTGTGACCCGGCCAACGAAGAGGTGGCTTATGACTCAAAAAAGAAATTTCGAAAAACAGCTGTTAACAACTGTTTTTTTGCGAGAAACAGCTGTTAACAGCTGTTTTTTAGTCATAAGCCACCTTTTCATAGGCCGGGTTACATAATTTTTGAGTTAAATGTCATTAGAAAGCAATATAATCAACAAAAAACCACAAGTAAAAAAAAAAACATAATGTCCATACAGATACAGTATCTGCAAGAAATCGAGTTCTCGATTTCTCGGGTCTCGAAAATCTCACTTGTGTTCGAGAAGAAATCGTAAGCTCTAGTTGAGACCTCACATTCTCTTGTAAAAACATCAAAAAGTGTACAGTAAGAAGGTTGTTTTATTTGAAGCGACGTAAACTAATTTTCAAATTTCCTATAGAAGCCGCCTAAAACACATTAATTTTACGAAATTAAGAAAGATGAAAAGATGCTTAAATCTATTACAAATTAAGGTATCATTAACACTTTAAACAAGATCTTGATTATGTCATCCCGCTTAAGTTCGAGCAGTGTTGATACTCAAAATTTATGGCACTGCTCCCAACTCTGGTTATTTGGCAGTATAAGATGTAACATGTTAGCAGTTTGGAAACAAACGAAACTAATTAAGTTCATATTTTGTTTTTTCCATAAAAATATAAAGCTAATATATTAACAAATTTCTGTAGAAATATTATTTTAAAAAGCTGTATAAATATTTTGTATTTTTCATCATTAGGCCATTGAAATTTTAATTAGTAAAAAAAAAAATTGTTTTTATTCTTCAAATTCCTAGAATATAGAACGAAACGTGTTTGCTTATTTTTCATTCACACGACCCAATTATGTATAAATAACGTCCACAAAATTGATCTGGGTGTACTTTATAGTTAAAAACCGGTGGAAATAGTCTTAAACTAAAATGTATTCACGCAATTGCTTAGCGCTCTTATTTGTCATGCTTGGCCTCATTTTGTTTTTTACGAATTCGGAATGTCGTATGCTAGGTGGCAAAGATTGGACTATAGATAGAAGTCCATATTTAGTATCAATACGTGTTGACGGCCGACATGGTGATTGCATTGGCTCATTAGTGACTTTGCAGAAGGTGGTTACAGCAGCAAGTTGTATGCATAATCCAAATAAGGGCTCGTACTCTGTTATAGCTGGTGTAACGAATTTATGTAGGAAAGGAGAAGGACAAGTTGGCAAAGTTATGCATATAGCTTATCCACGTGGGTATATACGCGGAAGACATCATTTGAATATTGCTGTGGTGACATTGCTTAAAGAGTTTAACTGGCATACCAATGTACAAACAATACCACTTTGCAGTTGCTCATTTCACACGAGCTTAGAAATACAAGTTATTGGATGGGGTCAGGCATTTGTAGATGAGCGTTCGAATCCACTCCTATCTAATAACTTGATTTTGTTTGATGATGTTTGGTGCAGAGGATATTATGGCATGCGAGGAAAATATTTCTATCCAGAAATGATTTGTGCTGCTCTTACTACAGATGATGGGTGCTTTGTAGATCCTGGGACACCGGGCGTTATAAATCGAAAGCTTTGTGCGGTGGTATCACATAATAGGGAATGTGATGACACCTTTTTCCCGACTGCTTTTATAAATGTAACTGATAATGAAGTTCAAAACTTTTTAAATGAACATATTTGGCCTTAATTGCAGGTTGTTGTTATACATCGACTACTGAGTGGAAAATCCCCCTAACTCGGCTGAACATCCCATTTCATAATTTTGCAGCTCACGTCAAAGCATATAGAAATTATTCTAAGATAGAGCTTTTTCAAAACGGTAGTTGAGATATGGTGATATTCCAATCAGCAGTCGAAATGGCGATATTTTTATGTGTTATCTTCAAATAAATGTTTATAATTGGGATTTAAAAAAAAATATATACATTTTTGATTGTATGCAATGAAAGTGTGACAAATGCAAATGTCTTAGGTTGTGAGATGAAGTTTTTTTCTTTGCCTCAAAGTTCCCTCCTTAATGAATATAATATGAGATAAAAAGAAAATTGTTGAATAAATACTTTATGGCCTTGGCAAACTCCGTATAAAACAGCGGACGCATTCAACCTTACGTCAATTTATTCTGTTATTGATGCCCTAGCATCCAGGCCCAGATTAACCCCAAGGAGGCCGGCCCTAGGCAACCATAAATTTGGGGGCCCTTTTTTCACGTCCGTTCCCTTCTTTTTTCGATTAAAAAATACAAACATATATCTTTCATCAAAATTTTATTGTCACAGTGTAATAGGTAGGTGAAATGGGTGCGACCCTGGTCGCCCAAGTAGCTATTTAAAGCCGTTTTGATGCCATGTAACTCGTCTAAAAACCTACGGAATGTTATGGTCAGTGTATTACAACCAGCCAGAGTTGTTGATAAAATTAAGAATATTCGGGATTGCTATCACAGCTAACCCTCTGAGGTCTTCTAGAAACGGGGTTCCAAGGAACCTTATCCGGGCTCTAGCTAGAGCCGGGCATTTACACATAAAGTGAACCACTGTCTCCCTGGCATTTGGATCTTTGCAGCTTCTGCAGTAGTCGTTATACGGAATTCCCATCTTTTCCGCATACGTACCTACTGCGCAATGACCGGTGCAGACTGCGTGTGGTAGCCCTGGATTTGGCCAAATGGATTTTGATATTGCACAGGTGCTGATGTTATTCCACTTTGTTTGTGCTTTCTTCAAGTAGAAGCTTTGGATATTCCCCTTGGCTACTGCTAAGGGTATGTCTATTCGACACTGGTTATTTCCTCGTTCATCTCCGATGAGCCCCTGCGTTCTAGCTCGGCGGCCTTCTCGTTACCCTATATCCCCCTATGACCCGGGACCCCGATAACGCGTAGTTCTAGATTGGTGGATAACTGGGATATGAATCGCTTACAAGCCCACGCTAACACAGTGTAATAATATCAATAAAATTATATACATTTTAAACATGTCGTTTTCTACATTTGTTTTCGGCAAATTCATCAATTATATCATCAATATCGTTTTGATTCATTAAATCCGACTCAATGCAAAGTATACCTAACATCTCGAGTCGCTCTTGTCGCGTTGCAGCTCTTTCAGCAGCTTTATTCTTTTTAATTGCGAGAAGGATCGTTCGGCAGAACAGCTTGTGATTATTAATGTTAAAAAAATCCGAAGAGGTATTTCTGTGTTAGGAAATACACCGGCTAATTGATCTTCCATTAGAATATGCAGTGCATCAGTGTATCTGGAGTTCACGTAACTTTGGAATTGTTTCATTTCAATGAAAAATTCTTCCATATCTCTAGAATAAAAACGAACTAAGTTATTTATAGTTTCATGGGGGTCTCCATCACTTAGAGAGAAATGCAAATCTCTCTGAAAGTTCCATATACACTTTCGCACGTCGTTTGATTTCACTGTGAACATTGTCGATGATTTCGAGGAAACCTTTTGTATTAAAATCATTGCAAGGCGAAAATTCTAAATTCAATTCTACTTCTGGACTTCTGGAGCATTTCCGTCATTAGGTTGGTTTTTTCTACGACGAGTACGTTTTACGATTTCTGTATAACCTAAACCAGGTAATAATTGTTTTGTTTTTCCTCGAAATCATTGAACTTTTCAAGGAATGAAACTAAACTCTCTTCTAACGATCCGTACAAAATAACATACCTTTGTAAATCTGTTTTTCACTTTGCAATGACTTACCTACTCACTGAACGCATAGCAATCAAAATATAGTTCCATAAAATAAACATGAAACCAAATTCGTATTTTTGCATTTTATTCGCGATACACTTCGCCTCATAACGAGTATCAGTATTTTTGTGATTCATCATCAGCAATAATTTCTAGAGTCTCTAATATCAAAGAGGATAAATATAATTAGAAACGCACTCGTTACTTTGCGTAATGTTTTTGGTTAGGGTAATCGCAGGTTTTTTTTTGGGAGAGATGTGCATAAATGTCTTCAATACATTTCGTGGAGTATTTGCATTGTTACGAATATTAGCCAAACTAAGGAGTGCTGCCATCTCTAAGCCGATGCTAAGCAGTGACGTGAATTCACATCCATAGATCAATCATTATGTATCTACATAAACGAAACAATAATTGCGTCTACACATATGTACCATGTACGTATACGAGTAGCGGAGAGTCAATGCACAAACAAATGCATATATCTGAGATACTCCTATAAGTATGCAATGAGAAAAACTATAAAATTGTGTACTACCGTGACGTTCCCAATTGCGACTTCACATGATACTTCTCCTAGAACCGTGCTGTCTTCTCCAGTGGCTGTACGCAATCTTGCTCCATGCAATGGTCTTATCTTCTTGTTGACTAAATCCGCTCGAATAATGGAATGGGATGCACCCGTATCTACAGTCAGTAAACGTTCCTTTCCATCCACATGTCCTCCAACAGTAAGATTGCTTGACCTTCTTCTAATTTGTGAGATAGAGATTATGGGGCATTCAATTGAGGGAGCCAGCTGTCGCCCCTTGCGGCTGACTCGCTTTAGTTTAACGATTGAGTGGACTTGGAGATTTGCTCATCTCCTTCAGCTCTGCGTTTACGGCCACCCACATTGTTGGAGCTATTGGGACCGGTGCTGCAATGTCGTGCAATATGACCTTGGTTGCCGCACTTGAAACATTTAATAACTCCGGCATTCTTCTGTTGTGATCCCTTCAGTGCTTCCAAAATTGTGTCTACCCAATCTGGTCTTTCCACTTCCACACGATGAGCTTTGTTTGCTGGTTTACCCAATAGTGAGGCAGTTTCCTGAGTCAATGCATGTGATACCGTTCCTGCAAATGTTGGCTTTGGGTTTGCGTATGTGGCTCGCTTCGTTTCGACGTCCCGTATGCCATTTATAAAGCTCTGAATTTTTACCCTTTCGGTGTATTCCGCAGGTGCGTCGGCATTCGCCAAATGAGCAAGCCTTTCTACATCTGACACAAACTCCTGCAAAGTCTCATTAGCCTTTTGGTAGCGGTTTTGCAACTCTATTTGGTGTATCTGCTTCCTCTGTTCGCTTCCGTATCGCCTCTTTAGAGCGCTCTTCAATGTTTCGTAGTTGTTCCGCTCTCCCTCGGGAATAGTCTGTAGGATTTCAGCAGCAGACCCTTTCAGTGCCACGAATAGTGCAGCAACTTTATCTTCAGCACTCCAGTCCTTCACTGCTGCGGTCTTCTCAAACTGAATCTTAAACACCTGGAAAGGAACAGAACCGTCAAAGGATGGTGTTTTTACCTTTGGATTGTTTGCTGAAACAGCTGGGCGATTTAGTTGTAACTGCTCCATACGACCTTTTAAATCATCTACTTCTGCCTGAAATTGAGCCATTTTTGCATCCTGCGCTTCCAGTTTTGATGATACCTGTTCCAAAATTTCTGCCGACATTTCAGATATACGTGCCTCTTGCGCTTCCAATTGAGATGCCATATATGTCGTTTGGTCTTCCAGTTGAGATGACACTTGCGACGTCATTTCTGAAATACGTGCCTCCTGTGATTCCAGTTGGGATGCCATATATGTCTTCTGCTCTTCCAGCTGGGATGCCATACATGTCTTCTGTTCTTCGAGTTGAGATGACATTGTCGATGTTTGAGCAGATATTGCAGCCAAAATCATGTTCAAGTCTGTGCTCGTAACTGTCTGCGATTTCGTTTTTCTCTTCAATTTTTGTTGTTGTCTCGTCCCCATCAGGATAAAAGACATACTCGTCCACATCAATTCCTTCTGCTTCCATTGCCTCCCGTAGCCGTGCCTTAAGTTCGAGTTTAACGCCGCTTGTATTCAATCCACGGCTCTCCAACTCCTTCTTTAGTTGCTGGATCTTCAATTCACTGAACTTTGCCATGCCTTGTTGTCGTCTGGAATTTATTCAACAATCCCACTTCTAACACCAATTGTAACGAAGTTACTTGCAATCCTTTTATTTGCAACCCTCTGCTAAGTTCGTATCACTAAACTGTTGAATAAATAACTCCAATAGGTAATAATGCAAAATGGGCTTTATTAAAGTACTTCACAATAACACTCAAACAGTGCAACGAATAGCTTGCTTAATAACCAAACTGATTGATAGCTCAAATGAAACTCTACTATTCAAAATAATACTGCTCTTGCTCACTAGATAGCGTCTTAGTCGAAACTGCTTGACAACTCAAATCAACTGACAAACAACTTGATTTCAACCTTCGCATCTTCTAGGCGCTTCCAGAATCTACTAGTCCAGCAGCTCTCAAACTTCTCAGCTGTAACTACAATTGCACAATTTTATAGTTTTTCTCATTGCATACTTATAGGAGTATCTCAGATATATGCATGTGTTTGTGCATTGACTCTCCGCTGCTCGTATACGTACATGGTACATATGTGTAGACGCAATTATTGTTTCGTTTATGTAGATACATAATGATTGATCTATGGATGTGATTTCACGTCACTGCTTAGCATCGGCTTAGAGACGGCAGCACTCTTTAGTTTTGCTAATATTCGTAACAGTATTAATTTTTCCGACTGTAAATTATATAAGTATGAAATGTACACACCCAGTGATTATAAAAGTACCAAATAAGAAATACAAAAAGTATTCAGGGCCGCAGAGAGCTGAGCCCGGCCCTGGGAGAGTTCACGTTTACGGGACCCCTAAAAAATAAACTCAACCCATTAAAAAAAAATAACATAACATACATAAATTTTTCAATTCACATTGTCAGTTTTATCTAATACTAGCAGACCCGGCAGACGTTGTTCTGCCCTAAATTTGGTCTAACTTCATACATTTTAATAAGCTTTTTCCGTCTAACTCTGCCCTCGCCCCTTTCGACTTTTTCTTAATCTTTGTATTCACTCCTCCCTCCGTATTTTTCGCTTCATTCTATCTCTTTCTCAGTCTCCTTCTCCTTTCTCTTTTCTCATCTCTCAAGTTTTTCTCATTCTTCTTCATATTTTATTGCCAGTCCCAGAGGGTGGTATGTATATTGTTCCAGTCCTATTCCGAGTCTCAGTCCCAGTCACACTCCGAGCCTCAGTCTCAGTCCTAGTCCTAGTCATAATCCCAGTCCCAGACCGTCTCTAGTCTACTTCTCGGAAAACAGCATCGTAAGTACCAATATAGGCAAATTTAAATACCAAATTTCAGGCAAATCGAATAGGACGTATGTAAATAGGTATGTGGGTATTTTTAATTCATTTCTTTATTTGGGCTACGCATGCATATTTATCAGTTTTCCAGGTTTATGCGACTAAATCGAATATCACAATGAAAATTACTTTAAAGCTCTCAGCAAATGCTTTCATTTGATATTTGTTATTTCGCCATATACATACATACTCATTTTAATTGCTTTTTAAGTGCCATGTAACCCCACACATTAGATTTAATAATTTATGTAGTTATAGCATTCAACACTATTATATCATATTTTACAGAATGCTTTACCTTTTTTCTTACATTTCAATCTAAATTATGTTAACTTAAGTTACTATATTACGATGGAAGAAAAAATGAATAAACCATAACCATAACCATAATACACACATTCTAGGGGTATCCGGGTCCAAGTTTTGGCCTATATCTCGAGATCCTAGTCACCCAGCGGCATAAAACTTACTCTATACTAAAGCAGACATCAACAGCTTCAATTTGATATCCATAATGTAAAAACACATCCTAGTGTTACCCTGAAACATGTTTTGGCCTATATCTGGAGACCCTAGTCCCCAATAGGTATGAAAACTACCCTGTACTAAAGCATCCATCCACAGCTTCAATTTGATACCCGTAATGTAAAAACACTATCTAGGCATTCACGGGCCCACGTTTTGGCCTATATCTCGAGACCGTAGTCACCAATAGGTATGAAAACCACCCTGTGCTAAAGCACTCATCAATAGCTTCAATTTGATATCCATAATGTAAAAACACATCCTAGTGTTACCCTGATCGACGTTTTGGCCTATATCTGGAGACCCTAGTCACCAATAGGTATGAAAACTACCCTGTACTAAATCACTCATCAACAGCTTCAATTTGATGCCAATAATGTAAAAACACTATCTGGGCGTTCACGGGCCCACGTTTTGGCCTATATCTCGAGACCCTAGTCACCCAAAGGTATGAGAATTACCCCATAATAAAGCACTCATCAACAGCTTCCATTTGTTATCCATATTCTACAAACACAATCTAGGGGTACCGGGTCCACGTTTTGGCCTATATCTCGGAACCCTAGTCACCCAGGGGTATGAAAATTACCCTCTACTAAAGCACTCATCAACAGCTTTCATTTGATATCCATATTCTATAAACACATTCTAGGGGTACCCGGGTCCACGTTTTGATCTCAAGACCCTAGGCACGTAGCGAAAAAAAGGTAGACGTTGACCGATTCTCAGACCTACCCAATATGCTCACAAAATTTCATGAGAATCGGTTCAGCCGTTTCGGAGGAGTTAAGCCTCTAACACCGTGACAGAAGAATTTTATATATTAAAATTGTCGCGTTCGCGATTCACCTTCACTTTTGTCGAGTTTCAGAACGCGATATTAGATCCTCCAACGCGCACGCGAATTTGAACTTTATGCAGGGGTAATAAATTAGATATTGACTCTCCATTTTATTTAGAAAACGTTTGTATGGGAAATAGACTTATGCTGTTTTGAGTATTTTCCCGGCAAGTATTCGAATTTTTCTCACCTTTTAAACCTTCCCTAGACCTCCACGAATAATTCAAGACCAAAATAAGATAAATCCGTTCAGCCGTTCTCGAGTTTTAGCGAGACTAACGAACAGCAATTCATTTTTATATATATGGATAATAAAATTCTTCTGTCACGGTTTTAGAGGCTGAACTCCTCCGAAACGGCTGAACCGATTCTCATGAAATTTTGTGAGCATATTGGGTAGGTCTGAGAATCGGCCAACGGCTACCTTTTTTTTCGCTACGTGCCTAGGGTCTTGAGATCAAAACGTGGACCCGGGTACCCCTAGAATGTGTTTATACAATACAGATATCAAATGAAAGCTGTTGATGAGTGCTATAGTACAGGATAATTTCCATACCCTGGGTGACTAGGGTTTCGAGGTATAGGCCAAAACGTGGACCCGGGTACCCCTAGAATGTGTTTATACAATATGGATATCAAATGAAAGCTGTTGATGAGTGCTATAGTACAGGATAATTTTCATACAACTGGGATGTTAGGGTCTCGAGATATCGCCCAAAACGTGGACCCGAGTACCCATAGAAAATGTTTATACAATATCGATATCAAATGAAAGCTGTTGATGAGTGCTATAGTACAGGATAATTTTCATACCCCTGGGTGACTAGGGTCTCGAGATATAGGCCAAATCGTGGACCCGGGTACCCCTAGAATGTGTTTATACAATATGGATATCAAATGAAAGCTGTTGCTGAGTACTATAGTACAGGATAATTTTCATACAACTGGGAGGTTAGGGTCTCGAGATATAGCCCAAAACGTGGACCCGGGTACCCATAGAAAGTGTTTATACAATATGGATATCAAATGAAAGCTGTTGCTGAGTACTATAGTACAGGACAGTTTTCATACCATTGGGAGGCTAGGGTCTCGAGATATTGCCCAACACGTGGACCCGGGTACCCCTAGAAAGTGTTTATACAATATGGATATCAAATGAAAGCTGTTGCTGAGTACTATATTACAGGATAATTTTCATACAACTGGGAGGTTAGGGTCTCGAGATATAGCCCAAAACGTGGACCCGGGTACCCATAGAAAGTGTTTATACATTATCGATATCAAATGAAAGCTGTTGATGAGTGCTATAGTACAGGATAATTTTCATACCCCTGGGTGACTAGGGTCTCGAGATATAGGCCAAAACGTGGACCCGGGTACCCCTAGAATGTGTTTATACAATATGGATATCAAATGAAAGCTGTTGATGAGTGCTATAGTACAGGACAATTTTCATACCATTGGGAGGCTAGGGTCTCGAGATATTGCCCAAAACGTGGACCCGGGTACCCCTAGAAAGTGTTTATACAATATGGATATCAAATGAAAGCTGTTGCTGAGTACTATAGTACAGGATAATTTTCATACAACTGGGAAGCTAGGGTCTGCAGATATAGCCCAAAACGTGGACCCGGTTACCCCTAGAATGTGTTTATACAATATCGATATCAAATGAAAGATGTTGATGAGTGCTATAGTACAGGATAATTTTCATACAACTGGGAGGCTAGGGTCTCGAGATATAGCCCAAAACGTGGACCAGGGTACCCCTAGAATGTGTTTATGCAATATGGATATCAAATATAATCTGTTGATGAGTGCTATAGTACAAAATAATTTTCATACAACTGGGATGATAGGGTCTCCAGATATAGCCCAACACGTGGACCCGGGTACCCCTAGAATGTGTTTATACAATATCGATATCAAATGAAAGATGTTGATGAGTGCTATAGTACAAGATAATTTTCATACAACTGGGATGATAGGGTCTCCAGATATTGCCCAAAACGTGGACCCGGGTATCCCTAGAATGTGTTTATACAATATGGATATCAAATGAAAACAGTTGATGAGTGCTATAGTACAGGATAATTTTCATACAACTGGGAGGCTAGGGTCTCGAGATATAGCCCAAAACGTGGACCCGGGTACCCCTAGAATGTGTTTATACAATATGGATATCAAATGAAAACTGTTGATGAGTGCTATAGTACAAGATAATTTTCATACAACTGGGAGGCTAGGGTCTCCAGATACAGCCCAAAACATGGACCCGGGTATCCCTAGAATGTGTTTACACAATATGGATATCAACGGGAAACTGTTGATGAGTGCTATAGTACAAGATAATTTTCATACAACTGGGAGGCTAGGGTCTCCAGATATAGCCCAAAACGTGGACCCGGGTATCCCTAGAATGTGTTTATACAATATGGATATCAAATGAAAGTTGTTGATGAGTGCTATAGTACAGGATAATTTTCATATAACTGGGAGGCTAGGGTCTCGAGATATAGCCCAAAACGTGGACCCGGGTACCCCTAGAATGTGTTTATACAATATGGATATCAAATGAAAACTGTTGATGAGTGCTATAGTACAAGATAATTTTCATACAACTGGGAGGCTAGGGTCTCCAGATACAGCCCAAAACATGGACCCGTGTATCCCTAGAATGTGTTTATACAATATGGATATCAACTGAAAACAGTTGATGAGTGCTATAGTACAGGATAATTTTCATACAACTGGGAGGCTAGGGTCTCGAAATATAGCCCAAAACGTGGACCCGGGTACCCCTAGAATGTGTTTATACAATATGGATATCAAATGAAAGTTGTTGATGAGTGCTATAGTACAGGATAATTTTCATACAACTGGGAGGCTAGGGTCTCGAGATATAGCCCAAAACGTGGACCCGGGTACCCCTAGAATGTGTTTATACAATATGGATATCAAATGAAAGCTCTTGATGAGTGCTATAGTACAAGATAATTTTCATACAACTGGGAGGCTAGGGTCTCCAGATACAGCCCAAAACATGGACCCGGGTATCCCTAGAATGTGTTTATACAATACGGATATCAACTGAAAACAGTTGATGAGTGCTATAGTACAGGATAATTTTCATACAACTGGGAGGCTAGGGTCTCGAAATATAGCCCAATACGTGGACCCGGGTACCCCTAGAATGTGTTTATACAATATGGATATCAAATGAAAGTTGTTGATGAGTGCTATAGTACAGGATAATTTTCATACAACTGGGAGGCTAGGGTCTCGAGATATAGCCCAAAACGTGGACCCGGGTACCCCTAGAATGTGTTTATACAATATGGATATCAAATGAAAACTGTTGATGAGTGCTATAGTACAAGATAATTTTCATACAACTGGGAGGCTAGGGTCTCCAGGTATAGCCCAAAACGTGGACCCGGGTATCCCTAGAATGTGTTTATACAATATGGATATCAAATGAAAGTTGTTGATGAGTGCTATAGTACAGGATAATTTTCATACAACTGGGAGGCTAGGGTCTCGAGATAAAGCCCAAAACGTGGACCAGGGTACCCCTAGAATGTGTTTATACAATATGGATATCAAATGAAAACTATTGATGAGTGCTATAGTACAAGATAATTTTCATACAACTGGGAGGCTAGGGTCTCCAGATACAGCCCAAAACATGGACCCGTGTATCCCTAGGATTTGTTTATACAATATGGATATCAACTGAAAACAGTTGATGAGTGCTATAGTACAGGATAATTTTCATACAACTGGGAGGCTAGGGTCTCGAAATATAGCCCAAAACGTGGACCCTGGTACCCCTAGAATGTGTTTATACAATATGGATATCAAATGAAAGTTGTTGATGAGTGCTATAGTACAGGATAATTTTCATACAACTGGGAGGCTAGGGTCTCGAAATATAGCCCAAAACGTGGACCCTGGTACCCCTAGAATGTGTTTATGTAATATGTATATCAAATGAAAACAGTTGATGAGTGCTATAGTACAGGATAACTTTCATACAACTGGGTGGCTAGGGTCTCGAGATATAGCCCAAAACGTGGACCCGGGTACCCCTAGAATGTGTTTATGTAATATGTATAGCAAATGAAAACTGTTGATGAGTGCTATAGTACAGGATAATTTTCATACAACTGGGAGGATAGGGTCTCGAGACAAATCCCAAAACGTGGACCCGGGTACCCCTAGAATGTGTTTATACAATATGGATATCAAATGAAAGTTGTTGATGAGTGCTATAGTACAGGATAATTTTCATACAACTGGGAGGCTAGGGTCTCGAGATATAGCCCAAAACGTGGACCCGGGTACCCGTAGAATGTGGTTATATAATATGGATATCAAATGAAAGCTGTTGATGAGTGCTATAGTACAGGATAACTTTCATACAACTGGGAGGCTAGGGTCTCGAGATATAGCCCAAAACGTGGACCCGGGTACGCCTAGAATGTATTTATACAATATGGATATCAAATGAAAACTGTTGATGAGTGCTATAGTACAAGATAATTTTCATACAACTGGGAGGCTAGGGTCTCGAGATATAGCCCAAAACGTGGACCCGAGTACCCCTAGAATGTGTTTATGCAATATGTATAGCAAATGAAAACTGTTGATGAGTGCTATAGTACAGGATAATTTTCATACAACTGGGAGGATAGGGTCTCGAGATAAATCCCAAAACGTGGACCCGGGTACCTCTAGAATGTTATTATACAATATGGATATCAAATTAAAGTTGTTGATGAGTGCTATAGTACAGGATAATTTTCATACAACTGGGAGGCTAGGGTCTCGAGATATAGCCCAAAACGTGGACCCGGGTAACCCTAGAATGTGGTTATAGAATATGGATATCAAATGAAATCTGTTGATGAGTGCTATAATACAGGATAATTTTCATACAACTGGGAGGCTAGGGCCTCGAGATATAGCCCGAAACGTGGACCCGGATACTCATAGAATGTGTTTTTATATTATGGGTATCAAATTGAAGCTGTTGATGAGTGCTATAGTACAGAATAATTTTCATACAACAGGGAAGCTAGGGTCTCGAAATATAGCCCAAAACGTGGACCCGGATACTCCTAGAATGTGTTTTTATATTATGGGTATCAAATTGAAGCTGTTGCTGAGATCTCTAAAGTTCATTGTGATATTCGATTTAGTCGCATCAACCTGGCAAAATTGATAAATATGCATGCGAAGCCGAAATAAAGACAAGAATTAAAAATACCCACATACCTATTTACATACGTCCTATTCGATTTGCCTGAAATTTCGTATATAAATTTGGCTATATTAGTATTTACGATGCTTTTTTCCGGGAAGTATACCAGACACGGACTGGGACTGGGATTAGGACTAGGACTGGGACTGAGACTGAGACTCGGAGTGAGACTGGGACTGAGACTCGGAGTGGGACTGGAACAAAATACATACCACCCTCTGGGACTGGCAATAAGAGATGAAGAAGAAGGAGAAAAACTTGAGAGAAGAGAGGAGGCTGAGAAAGAGATAGAATGAGACGAAGATGGAGATGAAGCGAAAAAGACGGAGGGAGGAGTGAATAAAAAGATTAGGAAAAAGTGTAGAGGGGTAGGGCTGAGTTAGACGGAAAAAGCTTATTAAAATGTATGCATATATGCCAAATTTAGGGCAGAACAACTTGTGCCGGGTCTGCTAGTTTCATATAAAATAAGATTTACATAAATGAAATGTTAGATTTCATTGTTTGATTTGGTTACATTAACTTTTTCTAAATATGCACATCTTAACAGCTTGAAGCAGCCAAGGAAAACCTTCCGTGCTTTTTGGTCTGCGAATATGGAAATTACCGATGCGAAACTAATGCTGTGAGGAACGCTGGACTCCAACGCGAATGTTCCAAGGTTTGTCAAGCGATTTTGGCTCATAGTAGAACGTAAAAAATTTTTCACGCAAGACAATACAAAAAGAACGCTCCCATTCAGTCACACTGACTGGAAGTGTACAAAATATTCTTAATGCTATGCAGATGTTCGGAGACAATATTTCCATCTTCAAGTCATGAAATTTGTTCAGAAGTTGAAATGGTTAGAGCGAATCACATCCCAAATTTGCTAAGTGGATGGCTTTGAGATGAATGATTTCATCTATTAGATCCGTAGAAATATCGATACCATAAATCTTGCAGAATGCCGCTGCCTTTTCTCTGAGCTCTTCTTCCGTCAGATCCTGATACTTCCACAAAAAACTAAATTTAATCGCAATGTCATTTACGGCTTCGAAACGTCTTGTCTTGTTACCAATCAAGCAGTCCAAAAGAAGTTAAAAAAGTTGCTTATTGAATTGAGTTTCGGAATCACACTCAGGTGATTCGCCAGGTAATTCATCGAACTGCCGCTTTCTTATCTTCCTTCTTTTCTCTGCGAAGGTATTCACAACTCCTATACTCCCTGCCAGAACTTTACATTCTTGAAGTATGATCGACCACTTATGCCTGAACATCTTCAACTCATCAATAAGGCTACGTATATTTTCTGTTTCCACGTCCAGTGTGGCATTTCTAGTTTGCAGTACCAGATTTCGATGGTTGATTACCGTCAACACTTTGAGCCAAATGGGGGCTAAGAGGATACACTGAAATTTCCCCATATATGCTTCAATACCTTTCAAATCCGTTAGTGTTTCTGAACTGAGATTCAAAAGCTTGATTTCATCAATAGCTTTCAATATTTGGGGAATGTGAGTTGCGAAAGGATTCACACTATCCACAAAAGCAGACCATCGTGTTTGTGACATGCTGTGCAAGGAGCAAATAGTTTTTTCCGTGAGAATTTCCTATCTCTGAGGACTTGCGCTAAAGATATTATACAATTTCTGCATAATACCGAAAAATGTGATGACTTCTGCAGCAGCTTGCGCACTCCACATAAATTTAAACTATGACAAGCTCAAGGTGCAAATATTGCCAGGGAGTTATCTCTCAGGATATGACTCTGCGCTCCTTTGTAATGACCGCTCATATTACTGCCATTATCATACCCTTGCCCACGGCAGTCAACCAGGGGAATAATGCGCTTTTTTAGAGTGCTCCGAATCAGCTCAGCGATAGCTTCTCCTGTTTTTGCGTTACAATCGACAAACTCTAAGACGCGTTCTTGGATTTTCCGGAGTCGCTGTCTAATAAAACATAAGGCAATATAAAAACAGTCTGCTCAATATGCGCCGAATCAGGGGTTGCATCCACTATTACTGTGTAATACTTGACGGACTTTCTCTCGCCTTCTATCTTTCTTATTACTAAACTTGCACAGATTTCTATGAACTTATTTTGTATTCCATCAGCCAAATAATGTGCTTGGAGACGATTCTTTTTCGTTTGAGATTCCCTCTATTTCTCCAAATGCTCATGCAATAGGGGGTCATAATTGCTGATCAGTTCCAAAATACCAAGAAAGTTTCCATTTTTTGGATTTCCGATCAATGAATTATCCCCTCTAAATGCCAATCCTTTTTCTCCAAGAAATAAAACAACATCAAGAATTCTGCGAAGTATCTCTCTCCAGCGAGCTGCTTCATTTTTAAGGGTTTCCGCTAAGAGAAAATCCACTAAACTTGTATTTCGGATTCTGATTTCATATTGGCGCCACTCTATATAGAAAGTTTTATGATTTTGAGTTTTTTCATGTTCAGGAATTTCGTCGTGTAACCTCTTCCAGCCTTTTTCTTTAGAATAACCTGAAGATTTTGTCAAAGCTGATCGGGTATTTTCGGAAATTTTGCTGAAAAGCCGGCATGGAAAACAAAAAAGCGCTTCTTTTGTTGCAATCCAAACGAGCCAATCACGCTTAACTTTTTCTCCGTTTTTATAGAGTAGTATGGAGTATGATTTGAAGGAAATGGCGACCACTTAAGCCGTTGGGAAGTCGAAATAAAATGTGATTTTAAGTTAGTTGAAGCACTTTTGACAGATAGCGCTTATAAAATTGTGTCAAAAACGTTTATCTAACTTAAAATCACATTTTATTTCGACTATGCCCCATAATATTTGATCGGATGCTTATGATTTTAGTTAAGTGATTTTCAATTTTAAAACAATTTTTTGTAGCAACAAAATATGTATGTATCTATGAAATCCTATAGTCAGAGTACTGTCAATACTGCTTTGCCTTGCCGGGCCCCCAAAAACTTTCCGGGCCCCAGGGCAATTGCCCTGCCTGCCCTCCCTCCCCCCCCCCCCTCTCCACGGCCCTGAAAGTATTTAAAAACAAGACACAAACATACTTTCGAAATACTTTGAAATCGAAAGCTTACATTTTGGTATTATTAAGCGCTGCACGTAGATCAAAAGCAAAAATTCAAGAAAAATTTTGCATTTTTCTTGAGCATGAAAATAGCAGTAGGCACAAAATTTTGGCATTTCCCGATGCTTGCCAATTTATACATGAATACCGCTTTTATAAAAATAAAACAAAATTTATGAAACTTTTTGATACTACTGCCTTATCTGCCTACTTGTTAATCCGACCCTGATAGCGCCTTAGTGATAACCATACCGTAGCTAAGCAATTTGTTTTTGGTTTAAGTACATAGCTTAGCTTAGCCCAACAGTTCACCAATAAATAATTAATTAATTAAACTCAATAAATCGCTTAAAATAGGGACAGATATCAAATGATGTTTGGAATATTTGCTGCTTTTAAAATTTGTTTATGAAGACAAAACTTTGAAAAGCTGGAACAGTATCGTTCCTTCACTGTAGAAGGCTTTATGTACCCATTTCAGTGTAACCCCATTTAACAGGAACCAAAAGTGATTTTGATTCAAACATTCAATGTAAATATGTGAAACTGTGGAATTGGTAGCAAATTGTTAATGTTGTTGTATTAACAGTGCTTTGCCCCATTCAATGGGCACGACCACTCACAATTTGTCATCAAAGTCCTCTAACGGGAGTGCAAGGAAACTGGCTGTTTCAACAGGGGCGGACCATAGGGAGATAGGTGTTAGAGACGTAGGTTCCACATTACAATGGAAAAGATGGTTGGTGTCATGTGCGGACACATCACATGCAGGATATACATTACATATGTCGGGGGTTGATTCTGGACAAGTAAGAGTTTAACCTGTTCGAGTATTCAGAGCGAAGTTGGGCCAGGGTGTCTCGTATCTCCCTTGGTAGTGTTCAAGGGTGAGATATTGCACATTAATAACGAAGTTCACCGGGCGCGTTCTAGCAAAGGCGTTTAGCGATTCTGTGTGGATTTGGCTAAGGGCCTGCTTATGCTTGCCTGGATCAAACGGCTGTGTTGGCAGGTGCCGGATCTCGTCATAGTGCAGTTGTTTGCTAGGATGTCCTGGCTCGTGACAATTAATCAAGAACTGCTTGTTCAGCATTTCGTTGTCCTCTTTAATATTGAGCTCTTTGGTGTCACTATGTAGATGGTGTTCGGGGGTCATAAGGAGACATGCCGTGGCAGTTCTGATTGCAGTATTTTGACAGGTCTGTAGCCTTTTCCAGTGTGTAAATTTAAGACCAGGCGACCAGACTGGTGACGCGTAGCTCATGAGCGGCCGGCCAATTGCTTTGCACGTGGTTTGCAGCGTTTCTTTATCTTTTCCCCTGCCGCCAAGCGACTTGAGGATTTTGGTGCGACTTTGTACTTTAGAAACAATCTCGGTGGCATGAGCCTTAAAGGTTAGCATATTATGTAACGTTACCCCTAAGATCTTTGGGTGACTGACAGTCGGTAGTGTGACATCATCGACGCGCACGTCCAATATTTGCGACATTTGTTCTTTCCACTTCGTAAAGAGGGTGGCCGTAGATTTGGTCGGTGATAATGCCAAGTTGCTCGAGGTTAAGAAACCGGAAAGATCTGGGAGATAGCTGTTAATTTTAGAAACTAATTCATCAATTGAAGGGCCAGGTCCTGTAGTCATAATCGTGCATTCGTCAGCATTGAAAATGATTGTAGCTCCTTCTGGTGGGGAAGGGAGTTTTGATATGTAAAAATTAAACAGAAGCGGTGATAGGACACCGCCCTCTTTAATTTTTCTAGGTTTTGAAATTTCGGTCCTAAATTGAACCGATGCCTGCCGACCACTCAGATAATTAGCGGTCCCTCTTTTTGACAAGCGGGAAGGTGTGAGCTTTTTATGTCTTGGAGTAGCGTGCCGTGGTTGACTGTGTCAAAAGCTTTTGACAGGTCAAGTGCCACGAGCACCGTCTTATGATGGGGTTTTTGCTGATTTAATCCGTAATTAATTTGAGTGTAAATAGCATTGAGGGCGGTGGTGGTGCTGTGCATTTTACGGAAGCCATGTTGGTGCGTGTCTAGGCGAAGATTTGCCGTGAAATGAGGGAGCAGAACTGTTTCCAATGTCTTAGCTTCTGGCGAAATGAGTGATATCGGTCGATAAGACTCGCCTTCGTTATCTGGTTTCCCAGGCTTTAGTAGCGGGATTATCCTGCCACTTTGCATTTTTCGGGAATAACGAAGGATTCCAGTGACAGGTTGAAAACATGTGTGAGGTATTTTATTACCTAATCGCCAAGGTGTTTAAGCATTGGCATGGCTATTCCGTCGGGGCCTATCGACTTGGAGGGATTGGCCTTCCGGATGGTTGCTTCAGCCTCTGTGGGGTTGATGGTAATAGGTTGGACATCTGGACATCGTGTTTATGTTTATGAGCTCGTCTGTTAGCACGACGTCTGGCTTTGTCTACAGAATAATGCATTATAAATTGTCGGCAAAAGCCGCTCGCGCATTTCTTCGAATCAGATACAGTTTTGTCACCGAAGGCTAGAGATACTTTATCATTGTGTTTAGTTGGATTAGACAAGGATTTGTCGGTTGACCACAATTTATCAACACCCGCAGAGAGGTTGCAGTTCTTTAGATGCCACTCCCATTTGGTACGTTTATGTTCATTTACCAGCCGCATGATATCCAAGTTAAATTATGACTCCTAATAAGGGGGTCTCTAGGGTTGAGGTGTTTCACAGGGACACGTTCTCTTGCTAAATTTGCGGCTTCAGCTAGGAAATGCGGTATGACTTCAGGTATTCTACCGGCCAGGATGAAGCGTGCAGAAGCTGAAGCGATGACCTTGCGCAACGCACGCTCGCCTTGCCGAATATCAGTCGGAACGGAAAGAGCAGCAAAAGATTGATTTGTAAGGGTTGTGTAGTCTTCCCAATTCGTTTTTTTTAAATTAATGAAAGTCCGCTTTTCAGTGGTGATAATATTAGCAGGCCGCTCAATTGGAAGGAGTATGGGCAGGTGATCTGAAGCCAAAGTAAGGATCGGTTGCCATTCAACGCAATTTATAAGCCCTGCACTGACGATTGATATGTCAGGCGAACTTTGGCAATTATCTGCAATTCTGGTGGGGGCATCGCCGTTTATCGGGCAGAAAGTCATATTGTCTATTTGCTCTGCTAGCTGCCTGCCTCTTTTGTCAACTGGCAAGCTGGAATGCCAGAGATCGTGATGAGCGTTGAAATCGCCAAGGATAAGACGGGTTTCGCCACAGCGTAGCGTGCTGATATCAGAGCGATAGCCACTTGGACAGCAGGTGGCAGGGGAATATAGATGTTAATTGTTTCTAGGTCAACATCGCCTAACCGGAAGATTATGCCTTGACTTTCTAAGGTATTATCCCTTCGGCTGATGTTAGGTTGAAATAGACTATATTGCACGGTGTGATTAGTGATAAAGGCAAGGCCACCAGCATTAACCCTTGTGAGATATTGCCTATGAATGTTGTAACCATCGAAAGTTCGGAGGTCCGATCTAGCAGTTAGCATTGTTTCTTGGATTGCGGAAATACGGATATTATTTTTGTTCATGTAGGATGCAGAGGGGGGGGGGGGGGCAGTCGTCACACTCAGTAAGTTCGTAATAGTGTTTTTTGCAGCAAGGTGCAACGAATGTGCCGGTCGGACAATTTCCGTTTGTAAGCCCAGAGCATCTATGAAGGTGGCATAGGCCAAGGCATGAACTGCATTGGAGCGATGCCGCGATCGTAAACACTCTGAGGCGGCATACAGAACACACGGTGTGAGAGACAAGGAGTTGATGACTCCTTCTTAGGCAAGTGCGGGTGTCGGAAAGGGAGGGGAGGGACGGGGGTAAAAGCTTGTGCTCGGCATTGCTACTATCCATGCTACGTATATGGTAGGGATGGGTTGTAGCGGCCGCGTTAGGTGGAGGCGCCATTTGGCGCGAGCAACAGCGGATGGTTGATGCGGACTGCTGAGCAGCGTTGCTGCTAGAAGGTGGCGGAGGAAAGTTTGAGAGTGAACCGCGGGATGTCATCGGACGTGAACAGCAGGGAGCCACAAAAGGTTTTATAGAAATTTTGGGGTCGACGAACATTGGGTTCTAACCCGGAACAGCCCGAACGATGCAACAATGGTTTACACGTGACGCACTGGCAAGAAGATGACCGTCTTTTCCGACATATGCAGCAAAACCATAGCCTGGGACCGGGGTTAGGTTCAATACCATCCCGCAACAGGAGGTTATGGAGCAGTCCAGCTGCAAGGAGCTGCTCCGAGGATGACAATTTGTGGGAGGTACGCAACAAATTAAATGGGGTTACACTGAAATGACAGCCCTTGGTCGGGAAAAAAAAATCCCGAGGCGCTCCGGTACGAAGAACCGGCTGCCGTGGGAAGCGGCAAATTGTTACTCTAATCCGCTATCGTGTTGTAGTGACTAGTTCACTATGTTATTTGTTCGATTTACCATTTTTGAGCTATTATTATTCAAAAAATACTATTCGATTCGATGTAGAACAAGAAAGGGATCCCGATGTAATTCAAAGAATCCATACAAGTTTCAGAAAAATATATCGGCAGTAAACGTCTGGGATATCGGTGACCAAGAACTGTCAACAAATCAAGTGTGTTATATGGACTGTGCCTATTGGATGATTTGAAGCCAGGGGGTACTTTCGACCGTATTTGAACGGAGCCTTCTCGGGAAGTAATGACGGCCTTACCACGGCAACAGGTGCTGTTGTGGCGGACTGTTTTTATCTCCATTTTTAACATTCGGACACTGAGCCTGTTATGTAAAAAAGTCACAATATCTTTGTATATATGCAAATTATTTAAAATATATATAAGAGCACACAAATGGGTATATAATGTTCGGTTTCGCCTAAACTTAAACAGTCTTACTTGTTTTCTATTAAAATCAGAACATACGATCTCATTTAAGAAAAAAAGTTTCTTCACTTTTGGTAAAAACTTCTAAGTACTCATTTGAATCGAGTATACTCAATACCTTTTACTGAGTATGAGTACTAGCATCAATACCTTGATCCGAGTATTTTATGTATATGAGTACCGGTATTGATACTTTTTCTAAAAGTTCTATCACTAGACACATCATCACCTCAGAAGGATTGGTGGCCTATATGAAACCTCTTTTTAGCGTCCCGGTTGCTATGCACCTCCACATTCGAGTAGAAATTTTTTCGAATTTGAGTACCAACATACAGCTACCACGAAGTACCCTTTGCTTTTCCATCCCATTGGCCAGGTTGGAGCAAGCTCGAGAGCTATTTGCTCTCCTTACAACTGGCGTTTTAGCGGGTTGAGCTTTCACAGCTGAAACTACTGGAGTATCGACTTATTTCGGCGCGGCGGCCCAGGGTTGAGGTGGATTTAATGTTCCCACACACATGCACATACACAACAAAAACCTCTATCACCATTGGTCATCTGCCGTCTTTACCGCAAAATACTTGAACGCACACGTCTTCAGAAGTTTGACACTCGATTAGTAAAGAGAGCCCGCTGAAATCACCCGTATTATCATAAATGGTTTTCGCCCATTTATCTATGTAGATCCCTAGTGTTCCAGTACTCCGAGCATTCATGCAATACATGCAACATATTCTAACGCAAAGTCCCACGTGCACATTCCTCCTCATCGCTGAGTTCCTTTGATGCAGAAGTTCCTTCAAAGTACCATGAGTAGTTAGCAGAAAACCCAGACTTGCAGCAAAAATGAAGTCTGGATATTCAGCCACAAACACAACGTCTCGGATGTACTCATACGTAACCCCACCCTGTTTAAATTCTGTGTAAGCGGTGCGGCAAACGGCCATGCACGACCTCAAAATAATCATCTGTGCACTTTCCAAACGTCAGATGTCGTGCGCTGTCGTGACCGTTCGCTACTACATAACGGTCTCGTCAGTAGTCCAAGCTACTTAGAGGGTTGATATATTCAAAGAACAGCACGATGAATTGGGCTGAAATCACTTCTAACTACATGGCACACATGTCCTGAAACTCTTGACATTTCATCTCTCTGATACTCTAAGTGGGGGACAAAACTCACATTTTCCCAATTAATCAACTCGAGCTATTTGACTGAATGACATACCTGATGCAGGCCTCATTTATATGCGATATTCTGCCCTTGAAAAGCATTGCTGTCGTTTTGCTCTCACCAATAATTCTATTCCATATTGCTCGCCGAAGGGCGGGGAGCTTACTCCTTGGGGAAGCTCAATGTAGAGGATAGGCTGAAGAAAGCATCCGCAGCAATAAATGCATGAAAAAAGAGGCTGACGTACTTCTCTCAAGTTGCCCAACGAAACCAGGCTAAGCCTGTTCATAAGCCATTAGACATTACTTTACTGGAGCGAAAGGCCGTCACTGCTTCGTATGCAGCTTTCCCTGCGCTCCTTTCAGAAGCCATTGTGGCATAACTATAAATGCCAATTTGCTCCCAGCACTCCATGATGCTCCTCCAAAAACTATGTTTGCAATATTTGTGTCGGTAGGCTGCTAAAATATATTTTTGGTGGCCCTGATTACCTGTGACAATAGCTGAAGGAAAGGTTTCGCCTGGGCCTCCGATGTAAAGCAATAAAGCATGAGAGCTCCGATAACTTAAGAAATTATATCTCCCGCTGCTCTGAAATGGTCCTTGCAGTTTGCAGTTTTTTTAAAGTCATAAATATTAAAGGTAAGATTTTGAACGGTTAGGACAAAATCATTTACACCCATATTAGAGCTTCCGTCTTGGAAACAGCCGAACCCAGTTCCATAGTCCTCAGCCATTATTTGATTCTTCCACTATTTCTTCACACTAAAAAGTAATCTGCATGGTCGACAATTAGTGTGTCTTCTTGGAGGATAATCTTTAGCACACAGACTTTAACCCTCTCAAGGGGTTGCCAGCGAAATATACAGCTTCTCCAACCCAATTGTCAACCTTGCCTACCCGTAGCGAATCCTGTTTCATTATCAGCCGAGTCTCTGGCGACCAGAACTCCTGATAGATCAAGCGGGTGGAATGGCGGGATGGCCTAGAAGGTTGCATGTGGTCATACCAAATCGTTCCCGAGATGGTCGGGCTAGTACCTTTATGGTGTTTGTTACGGGAACGTACCGGATCTGCAATCGGCAAAGGACCATCAACATCGGTAACACTTCTCACGGCCTTCTGGGTGTGTTCTTATCGCTACAACAACAACAACATCAGTGCACAAGGCTTCCTTTTATTTTCACTAAAGGTTAGTGCCTCCTTCAGTCATGTTGACAACTATTTGCATTGCATCCATCGTGAATGTTGATTTTCGAAATCCAAAGTGAATATTTGACAAACCATCTGGGCTTTCCAGGGTCTGCTATAGGCATTCATTTGTAACGCGCTCAAGGATGCTACCTATCGAATTATGCATGCGAAATGGCCGAAACGTTGATGACTGTTCGGGATTTTTACAAGGTTTCAACAAGCCGTCTTGAATGCAACCATTGCAGAGATCTAAAATACTGATGTTATGGATCTTATCTTGGATTAAAGAGATATATTTAGCGCTCCATCGGGTCTTTAGGACTTATTATCAGCAGTTCTGTGCGAAGCAAAGAGTGCCGCCTGCTCTGTAATTCTTGAATATTTCAAAACCTCAAAATCCACGCTATGAAGGCACCAGTACTCGTTTGTTTTGAGAATATATGAGAAATATATGTTATTCTGCACATCCGAAATTCAACAAGCTACCATATCACTTTTGTGTCCTTCAGGTGGAGGTGGTAGAAATAAGTCCCAGAATAATTGAAACCGGTTCATATCTATATTGCGTCCAAGGGCAAATGGAAATAGATGGTAATAGAAAACCGTACGAGCTAGCTTATGAGGTGGTAAGCCTCAAAGTTTGTACTTTAGACTTGCTGATCAAATTGGGTGAGATAAATGGGCGTCGATTAACCAAGAAGTAAAGGGTGAAACCAAGAATATGATTAATCAAGAAGAAAAGGCTGGTCCCTGGTCCAAGGTCTCGGTTTTTATATTGTTTTTAAGTTTGATTGTCGAATAAACTTTTGTTATCACTATGTACATATTTAGCATATTAGATGTCTTTACGGACAGGTCTGCTGTTAGAGGGAGAGAGAAAAAGCGAACGCAGCGCGAGAGAGTGGAAGTAGGAGGTTGATGGAGAGGGAAAGATATAGGTAGAGTAAAAGGAAGATGGGACAGAAAATGTAATAGCGAAAAGAGAGCTAGATGTTGAGGAAATGGAAAAAAATATGAGTAGAGGGCGGTATAATAGGGTTTTTCAGTTTGATTGCCGAGCACGATTCTGATAACACGATGGACTAAGTCTATGTCATGCATTTACGAGCCCCACTGTAGGGATATGGAGAAAAACGCTACGGAAAGAGGGTAAAGAGTGAGTGAAAGTAGAAGAGAGAGGGAGCGTAAAGGAGCGAAAGGAGAGACGGATGTTGAGGAAAAGGGGAGAGCAATAGGTAGAGAGGGTGAGATTGGTTAATGGTACATAGAAGTGATTTGGTGGAAATATGAATTGTAAAAAAATAACAATTAAGCGGTAATTAAGGGGAAGAGAAAAACGAAAAGACAAAAAGTTTGTTCAGTCGCTATAATCAAGTTGCATCTATGCAAATAAGCTTCCGAAATATTGTAATTAAATAATTGACTTATGTATTTAAATGAGCACTAAACCCACTGCGGCGTAAATTATTAACAAGGCAATAAAATTCCATACAACGATAAGACACACAGATACAAACATATTGAAGTCATCCAGAAATATGCTAATAAAGTTGTTGTTATTTTGTTACTTCATTTTAGTTAAAATAAAATTTCTTAATTTGATGCGCCCAGCCAATAAAGTGTGGGGGACAGATGCCAGACTCACCCACACTTACCAGCATTTCTTCATTCAAATGAGTTTTTAAAGTTGAAGGCCAAAAAGAAATCAACCACCAAAAATTTAACTACAATCGAGCCACTCGCACGTTTTCACGTTTATGTTGTTGTTGCATTTGTTGCTACCGTCAGCTCATGGTTGAACGACAAAAGTGTCAGACACGACCTCACCACAGGATTCACCGTTCAAGATTTTTATCATTTTAACTACATATTTTACTAGTAAACAAATTTTTGTAAAAATTTGATTGTTGTTGCTATTAATGTTAATATAATGTTTATATTAGTGATTTTTGTTGTTTGGTTTTAGGATGGTTTTCATGGTGAGGTTGTACTTGGTACCAATTATTACTATGTATTAGCAGCATATCGTAGGCAGTTTGATTTTTAACGGTGAATCACAATTATATACGAGGGTGGCATCGCAACTTTTTTGCACTTACGCCTAACGATGCCCAGGCATATGGAAGAAGTTTTCAAGGATTTTCCTAGTCACATCCACTTTTCAATACGGGTCTTGTATTACTAGAAACAGTTTGGTGCTACAAAGACCTAAACATGATGGCCCCACTTTTGATACTGTAATTACGGAAAAGGCTTGGACCAGATGCTTTTCTCTAGAGCTCTGTATTCTTACTCTATACCGCGCTACGAAAGAAATAAAATTAACGCTTAAACCACTAGGCGATTTTAGCCTTTATTGTTTTTTTATAGCTCAAAGGTTGGAAGGATCGCACCGGCGGAAATAGTGATAGTGTCATAGAATACTAGTACAGTAGAGTACTGGATTCATATCGGGGAAAGAGCTATTTATATCCGTACGCATCTTCTAAACATCTTGGGAGTGTGTTGGCGCTATCAACAAAAATTACAAAATAATTTAAAAATATGCCCTAAATTAAATTTAATTGAATGTAATGTAAGTGAAATCCTCAATGTTGTGTAAAATGTTTATTTTGCGAATAATTGTTTTATGTTATTAATAAAAACAGATCTCCCTGAGAAAGGTTCAAAATGTACCGAAACGCGTATGAGGATAAAGGAAAACTTAGGTTTTCACTTAAACACCACCGGCCAAATAGCTCTTATATAAAATAACCCAAACATAATAAACATTGGCCCATCAAACAACTGCCCTAATTTCATCAAATGCTTTTTGGTTTTGATTTTTGGCGCTGATGCTGTCGTTTTCAGTTTTGATTTCAGCTCTTGTTTCGGCTTTAGTATCGTTTTCGCATTGAATCCGGTTTAAGTTTCAGTTACAGCCTCCATTATTTTTCGTTTTTGGTTCCTCTTTCACTTCAGGTCTCAGATCCGGTAGCTGCTTTATTCCCGTTCCAGTTTCTATGCCGTTTCCGTTTGATATTTCGCGTCTTGTACCGCTTTCGTTTCTGGTTACTATATTTTTTCCAGTTGTAATAAAAGTTCAGACTTTGTTTACGTTTCCGGTTTAGTCCTCTGTTCTTCTTTCGGTCTACGTTCTGATTTCGCTTTCGGCTAATTTGTTTTTGAATCCTGTTTCGATATTGTCATTTATTCGATTCCGGCTCAAATTTCTTTTTTGGTTTCGATTTTAATTTTTCTTCTGGACTCGTTTAGTGTAAAGTTTTTGATTAAGGTTACTATTTGTTTTTTCGTTGAAATTTAGGTTCATATTTTTTTATGTCTCCAGTTTCGTTTTCTGTTTCTCTTTCATTTTCGGCTCTGATTTCGTTTTCGTTTCCAGTTCGTTTGCGGTTTTGGTTGAAATTCCATGTCTGGTTCCGACTTTAGTTGAGATTTAAGCTCAGCATTTTTTGTGATTTCGTTTCATTTTCCTCTTTCTTTCTCGGGGTTGATTCCATTTCCGTTTGCGGTTCCTGTTTAGTTTCCGTATCCGGTTTCGTTTGCGGCAGAAATTTCGATTTCGGTTCCGATTTGGTTTCTGTTTCCTGTTCGTGTTTGGTTCCCGTCTGAAATTTCTGGTTCTGGCTTAGTTTTCGCTTCCGATTTTGTTCCCGTTTGCGATTTTGTTTCTGATTGCTCTTTGGTTACCTTTTGCAATTTTGATTCTTTTTTTGGGTTTGTTACAGTTTCCAATTTCATTTCTGGTTTCTGATACGGTTTAGTTTCTGATTCGCAGTTCGTTTCTGATTCGGATTTCGTTTCGGCTTCTGGCTTTTTTTCCGGTTCCGATTTGGTTTCTGAATGCGATTTCGTTTCCGCCCTCATCTGACCTTCGGTTCCGGTTTGCTTTCTGTTTTCGATTGGTGTTTGTTTTTCCATTAAAAGTTTCAGTTTAGTGTCTGGTTTCGTTTCTGTTACGAATACTTATCTGGCTCCGGTTCCGTTTGCTGTTTTGTTAACTGTTTCTGATTCTAATTTCATTTCAGATTTCGGTTTCATTTCCGGACCGATGATAACGCCAAATTTATAATTCCGCTGAAGAACGTCTCATTCTTAAAATTTTGCTGTGATCAACCAAACTCCAATTTCGCTTGCTTATGAAATTTCGCCAAATCTTACCCTACTATTTGCTTAATTGGCGCTTAGCCGTTTAAAAGGCGCGCCAGTTGCTTCTTTGCTCTACCAACTGGCGCCAATTGGTCACACCAAGGGAGTTTGAATCGTTTTACACCTGCTTCTTTCAACGGAGTGGGAGCCGCCGTCTTCCTCTGCTTCCATAGGCGGGTTACGATAAAAAAGTACTTTCTTAGCCGGAGAGTCATCTTTCATTCGCATAACATGGACTATGTTGATGTCTGCATAAAGCTCGTAGAGCTCATAATTAAATCTTCTTCGATACTCGCCATCGCCAACGCGTAAAGTTCTATACATCTTTCGAAGCACACTCCCAGAGCCGCTTCATCTGATGTTGTCATGCTCCATGCTTCTGCACCATACAGCAGGATGGGTACGATATGTGACATGTAAACCAATATTTTCCTATGCCGTGATGTCCTTTCAATTGCCTTCCTAGTCCAAAGTAGCATTTATTGGCAAGAAAAATTCTTCACTGGATTTTAGAGCTGATGTTGTTGTTTGTGTTAATGCTGGTTCCCAAATATACTAAGTCTTTTATTACTTTGAAATTGTGCTGACTTTTTGCTCGATGATAGCAGGTACTTCGTTTTGTCCTCATTTACCATCAAACCCATCTTTACCGCTTCTTTTTGTCAGTTTGGGGTAAGCAGAACTTACGGTGCGGGTGTTCAGGCCAATGATATCAATGTCACGAGCAAACGCCATTAATTGCATGCTTTTTTAGAATATCGTTCCAGATCGGTTAAGTTCTGCAGCTACTATAATTTTCTGCAGCAGCAAATTAAAGAAGGGGCCACCCTGTCTGTAACCTCATTTAGTTTTGAATGGCTCTTAGAGGTTCTTCCCAAACCTGACTGAGCTGATGGTGTTGCTTAACGTCATTTTGCAGAGCCCTATAAGTTTTGCGAGGAAACCAAATTCAATCATAGCGGCATATAGGCAACTCCCTTTCATGCTGTCCAAGGCGGCTTTAAAACCGACGAAGAGGTGATGCGTGTCGATTCTTTTTTCGCGCGTTGTTTTCCAAGATTTGTCGTATTGTGAAAATCTGGTCGATTGTAGATTTACCACCTCTGAAGCCGCACTGAGAAGGTTCAATCAACCGATTCACGGTGAGGTTCTATCTTTCGCACAATACACTTGACAGCACCTTATATGCGACATTGATAAGGCTGATGCCGCGATAGTTGGCGCAGTTTGCAGTATCTCCTTTCTTTGCAGTAGCCCTCTGCCTACCATTTTAAAGGGGTTAATTAACAATATAACTCATTCCAAATTGATAAACAAAAAAAAAAAAAAAAAAAAAAAAAACAGATCGACTAGAAAAAGAAGAGACCCAAATTAAGTCAACGCAATGTGCAGTACAATCAATACTGGAAATAACAGCAGCAACTAACAACTAACGGTATGCGATGTTGTAAATGTATAACCGAAATACCATCAAATTGATCCTCTTTAAGTTGTTTTTTTTTCATTTGCGTAGACATGCCAATGATATATCAATAATTTTGCACCACTAAAGATATTCCATTTGAAATAAAACTGTATGGAAAGTTATGCCAGTTTGTACTCACAAAGATTCACACATTTCGTTAGGTTGCCGCTTAGCTCCAATGTTGCAACATGCAACGGCGCTAGCAAACATTTTTGTGCATTTAATTGAAAGTTTTGTTAATATTTTTATGATTTGTGTTGTTGTTGTAAGATATAAAGTTTTTTCTCTTGTTTTTTGTTTTACGTTAAAGCCTGGCTAACTTTGTCTTTAAACTACTTTAGTTCAATATTCAATTCATATATCCGTACACACATACATACATACGTACTTACTAGGGAATACGATCCCGGATTTCGGGTCCTTTTAAAAACTGGCTTTTCAGTGCTAGTTTAAACTCCAGTTGAAGTTGCGTAGAGGTATACTGGACATTTAATACTGTTTTAAGGCCAATAGTCACCTATACTTCCCTGGTTTGGTGGCAGAAGGCCACGCAAAGAACGGCAACAGCAAAACTAAGCAAACTGCATCGACTAGTTGGCATTGGCATAAGGGGTCCGATGAGAACGTCCCCTGCTGATGCATGTAGTGCTTTAGTGGGAATACCTCCCTTCCCTATTCTGATAGGGAAAGTCACACTAAGACTTCAAAATATTTCGGAGTTGGAGCCAAGAAATGTGATAGAGCATATGAAAGTAATCAGAAAATTCATAGGAAATCCGCATTAAAAATGCGTGAAAGAACTTTAAAGTACCCATTGTGGACAGAACCCACTGGAAAAAAGGGAATCCTTTTAATGACCCAGACTCAGAGGTTTGGTTCACGGTCGGATGGAAATTCGATGACGGTCTAACGGGAGCTGGTACCTATGGTCCGAACTTCAAGAAATCGATACCAATGGTCTACGATATCAGCTAGGTAAGATAAATTTATTCGAGACTAAAATTTGTCATTTATGTGAGCTGAAGAATCAAACGACGGTTCACATTCTCTGCGAATGCGTCGCTCTGGCAAAGCAGAGACTCTCTTATTTAGGTGATGTGACTCCCAAAAAAATCTTTGCAGGATTTTTGCTAATGGCTTTAAAAGCTTTCTATTGCACCTAACCTAAATCTGAATTGGAAAAATCTGGTACAGGTTTTCTAGATATTTGTGTTTAAAGAAAGCCAGCGAAAACCCTTTTTTCTTCTATATCACATGCCGCAAAATCTTAAAAAATATTGTAACCAGCAATAGGACTATATTTTCTCGAAGGTTTCAAAGGGGATGAACCCAAATCTGTAGCCAAAACAGTCACGGTACTTCAAGTTGTTGAGAAATTTAAACTTAAAAGTAAAAAGCACGTATTTTAGGTAGATTTAAGGTCATGCCAGTTCTAGAATTTTTCTACATCGTTATTGTACTTGAAAGTACCTCTGTTACTCTTCAAAATGCATTTTGAGTTTTTGGAAAATCTTTTTTTTTTTTTTGGGAAGTTGAATAAACGGGTTCTCAGAGGCAAAAAAATTAATTTTTGAAGAGTAGCGGTGGTTCCTTCGGGTACAGTAACAGTCTTAAGAAAAACAAGTAAGGAAGGCTAAGTTCGGGTGTAAACGAAATTTACATACTCAGCTGAGAGCTTGGGAGACAAAATAAGGGAAAATAACCATTTAGCAAAATTAACCTAGGGTAACTCTGGAATGTTCTTGTATGACATTGGTTTCAAATGGAAGGTATTAAAGAGTATTTTAAAATGGAGTGCGCCATAGTTCTATAGGTGGACGCAATTTCAGGATGTCGCCATAAAGGTGGACCAGGTGTGAATCTAGAATGTGTGTTGTACGATATGGGTATCAAATGAAAGGTGTTAATGATTATTTAAAACGTAGTGGGCCTTAGTTCTATAGGTGGACGACTTTTCGAGATAACGCCATATAGGTGGACCAAGGGTGACTTTATAATGTGTTTGTACGATATGGGTACCAAATTAAAGGTATTGATGAGGGTTTTAAAAGGGAAATGCCCTTAGTTCTATATGTGAAGGCGTTTTCGAGATATCGACCGAAATGTGGATCAGGGTGACCCCGAACATCATTTGTCGGGTATCGCTAATTTATTTATATATGTAATACCACAAACAGTATTCCTGCCAAGTTTCCAAGGGCTTTTGATTTCGCCCTGCAGAACCTTTTCATTTTCTTCTACTAAATATGGCAAGTGTCACACCCATTTTACAAAGTTTTTTCTAAAGTTATATTTTGTGTCAATAAACAAATCCAATTACCATTTTTCATCTCTTTTTTCGTATTTGGTATAGAATGGTGGGCGTGGTCATAGTCGGATTTCGGCCATTTTTTATACCAAGATAAAGTGGGTTCAGATAAGTACGTGAACTAAATTTAGTTAAGATATATCGAATTTTTCTAAAGTTATCGTGTTAACGGCCGAGCGGAAGGACAGACAGTCGACTGTGTATAAATACTGGGCGCGGCTTCAACCGATTTCGAACATTTTCACAGAAAACAGTTATCGTCATAGAGTCTATGCACGTACCAAATTTCACAAGGATTAGTAAATTTTAGTTCGACTTATGGCCTTAAAATTTTCTAGACGAATTAAATGAAAAAGGGCGGAGCAACGCCCATTTTGAAATTTTGTTTTATTTTTGTATTTAGTTGCACCATATCATTACTGGAGTTGAACGTTGGCATAATTTACTTATATAAGTTAACACCACACACATTCAAACTTCACAAACATTCACATAGTGGGTTGCCTGCATTCTCTAAGTCACATCGCAGCACACGAGAATGCGATAAACGCTGACTAAGCATATTCACATCATGGGAACATTACTGGTGACATGATATCAACAACATAAGCCACCTGCATTCTTCACTCCAGTTACCAAACGCGCATGCATATGAAATAAATGCTGATGCCTCACTACCGCTCCGTGGGAACATAGTTCACACTGCAAGTACTGCGCATACCTTAGCTTCATATTTCTATACGAGCATCCAACAAACGTCAACCGCGCGTCACCAGCGGATGGGGACGTTGGCAGTGATACGATACCACTGCAACATATGAAAATACCAACAACGATGCGACGCCGCTGCAATTGGGCCGTCGCTAAGAATTAATAAAAAGCCATACTAATATAGTTTTAAGTTCAGTTGTATCTCAGTTGTATTTCAGTTGAAGTTCAGTTGTATTTCAGTTGTATTTTGCTCATGTAAAAGTAATAAAGTGAAAACACCGGCATAAGCCGGCAAAAAAATAATTTTTTTTTAAGTTTTAAACCCACAACGGGTTAACTGGCGCCCAACGGCCCAGTCGCGAGTTAAAAGGCCCTAAAGTAGTGCCCCGCGAATTTAACGCTCCAAAAGGCCCTAAAGCAGTGCCTCGCAAACAGATTCGCGGAAAACTCATCGCGACAACGGGAATCCACAAGTGAATAGCTTCAGTAGAAGAAAGCCACGCACCCACGCAGAGTGCGCATCGAGGGAACCAGAGTAGCAGAGAATTTCTTTAGCTATCGAGAAAAGATGCAAAAAGGACCAAAAACCCTCTACGCCGTGGGACTAATGTAAGAAATAATTAAATTAGAGTAATATATAGTTAACCAATAAAGATAGAACTAAGTTAAGTGAAGTGAAAGTGAAAGTGAACTGCTATCGTTAAATAATTTTTGTTTTTACTAACTTGCGAGGTTGGTAAGCGAATGAGAAAAATGGCTCAGAATAATATACTTAGGCCTCCACTCCTAAATACAGGAGCAACAGCTGCCTCAACAGCACCTGCAAACCTTTCCCCTCCCCAAGTCGTAACAACGACCGAGGAATTTAGGGAAGTTGTAAGAAGCACCCTAGCCGAAATCCTTCAGACCGACGCTTCAGTCCTGACTAGAATCAGTGCTCAACCCCCTTTGCTAACTGATCAGACAATTGACGAGAGGTTCAGAAATAGCATTTCCGACATGGACAAGATCCCTGACGTCGTCCGTTCCCTAAGAGAGTTCAGTGGAAACCCTACTGAGTTCAGTAGTTGGAAGAAGAGCGTAGAAAGAGTACTAAAAATTTACGAACCCAGTGTAGGTACTCCAAGGTATTTTGGTATCCTGAACGTTATCAGAAACAAAATTATCGGTGGTGCAGATGCCGCGCTCGAAGCATACAACACCCCGCTCAATTGGAAGGCAATTTCGCGTTGTCTTACAACGCACTACGCCGACAAGAGGGATCTCAGCACCCTCGAGTACCAAATGACCTGTCTCATCCAAGGACGGAAGTCGGTACAGGAGTTTTACGCAGAAGTTTACAAGCACCTATCTCTCATCCTCAATAAAATTTCCTGTATGGAAATTAACGACGAAGCCATGCGTGTACTCACCAATACATATCGCGATAAAGCACTAGATACCTTCGTAAGAGGATTATCAGGTGACCTCTCCAGGCTCCTCGGCATGAAAGAACCTGCAGACTTACCCGAAGCATTACATTTATGCACTAAATTAGAAAACCAAAACTTTAGGTCCATACATGCTAACAACCAATATAGCTTTCCGAAGATACTGAGTTCACCTTCAACCCCATTCGACACCCACCAAAAACCTACTATTCCCGCAAGGAAGTTCCAACACGGAAATCATCCCTTCTACCCACAGCTCGCCCACATACCTCAACCAACCCCTCCCATGATACAGTTCCCCCCACAGTTCCAGCATACCTCATATCAACAACCCATATACCAACAACACATATACCGACAGCCCTATCCTCAGTACTACTATGAGCAAGGTGTACCTCCTGGTAGACCTCTTAACAATAAACCACCTCCAAGACCAACTCAGCCAAAGCCGCCGGTACCAATGGAAGTAGACCAGTCGCTGAAAACGAGGAATGTTAACTACATCAACAGACCTAACGACAACAATGCTACGTCGAAACGACCACCGCCCACGCAATCCCATCAACATATTAGGAATTTCCCGAACAAAGTTCAGCGTGTAAACCATATTTCCCCAACCCTCGATTCCACCACAACCGACTCTGGCCAATACGAAGGCGACACCAACACATACGATCCGGAGAGCGAGGAACAATCATGGCAGGACTACTACAACACTTACGAACAACAGGAGCACCAGTATCGCCAAGACGACGCAAACGAATACGTGGACGTTCATTTTTTAGATTAACTCCCTCATCGCTTCCTTACTTTGAATGTAAAACAAGCGATGGCAGAATACTTAAATTCCTTATCGACACTGGTTCAAACAAAAATTACATTCAGCCCGCGTTAGTTACAAACCCTAAACCAAATGACAGCGTGTTCTTTGCAAACTCCGTAGGCGGAAAAATAAGTGTATCACATCATACCGAACTTAACCTTTTTGGCCTTAGAGATAAAAAGCTAAAGTTCTTTATCCTACCAACCCTGAAATCCTTTCACGCCATAATTGGCAACGACAGCTTAAAACAACTCAAAGCTGTTATTTACACCTCTAACGACTACATGCTTATAGAAAACAAAATAAAAGTCCCCATTAAGCAACAAATTTCTAAGTCAGTGAACAACATAGAAATAAAAACTGAACATATGAATCCAGAACAAAAAATCATTATCGGTAATTTAGTGCAACAGTTCCCCACATTATTCGCCGAACCCGATAAAAAACTAACATACACCACTAGAATCGTCGGCGAAATCCGCACAACAAACGACTCTCCAATTTACACCAAATATTACCCTTATCCAATGTCTCTAAAAAATGAGGTTGAAAAACAGGTCAATAAACTTGTCGAAGATGGGATTATACGACCATCTCACTCCCCCTATAATTCCCCAGTTTGGATCGTTAACAAGAAACCAGACTCTGCAGGAAATAAACAATACAGGCTAGTAATTGACTACAGGAAGCTCAACTCGGTTACTATTGCAGACAGGTACCCCATCCCCGAAATAAACGAAGTACTAGCGCAACTAGGACGTAATAGGTTCTTTTCCGTCATCGATCTGAAAAGCGGATTCCACCAAATACCCCTGAAAGAATCAGATATCGAAAAAACCGCATTTTCCATAAACAACGCAAAATATGAATTTACTAGACTCCCTTTCGGACTGAAAAACGCACCATCAATTTTCCAACGCACCCTCGACGATATACTACGGCAACACATAGGGAAGTTGTGTTACGTCTACATAGACGATATCATAATTTTCAGCAAGACAGAACAAGACCATGCTAAATCCTTACAAATAATTTTCGATACACTAGAGCAAGCCAATATGAAAATCCAGCTAGACAAATGCAAATTCTTCGCACAGGAAGTAGAATTTTTAGGATTCATAGTCACTGCAGACGGCATTAGAGCAAATCCATTAAAGATTGAAGCAATAGAAAAGGTACCTATACCAAAAACACTAAAGGACCTCAGATCTTTCCTAGGAATGTCTGGGTTTTACAGACGTTTCATTAGGGACTACGCCAAAATAGCAAAACCCCTTTCTCTCATCTTAAGAGGGGAGGAAGGACGAATGAGTAAACATTTATCTGCAAAAACAGCAATAACCATGAACAACGAAGCAATAGACGCCTTCAATAAAATAAAAAGGACGCTTACGTCCAACGACGTGATGTTACAATACCCCAATTTTGGTAAAGAATTCCATCTAACTACCGACGCCTCCAATTACGCAATAGGAGCAGTGCTTGAACAAGATAATAAACCAATTCTATTCATATCTAGAACCCTATCAAAGGCCGAGGAAAACTACGCAACAAATGAGAAGGAAATGTTAGCCATCATTTGGGCCCTCAAATCTTTGAGAAGCTATCTTTACGGCCCTGCCGTAGTCAAAATTTTCACAGACCACCAGCCTCTTACATATGATCTCAGCAACAAGAACAACAATAGCAAACTGAAGAGATGGGAAGCCATCTTGGAGGAGTACAACTATGAGATCAAATACAAGCCCGGTCACACAAACGTCGTAGCGGACGCACTTTCTAGACCACCACAAGAAATAAATTCATTGACACCCACCCAACACAGCGACGAAAGTTCAGGTCAAACCCTTATTCCCTACACCGATGCACCCATCAATGCATTCAAGAACCAAATTTTTATTTCAGTAGGAGAAATTCCTTCATACCAATTTAAGATAATTTTCCCCACCTACCACCGTCATATCATAATCGAAAGAAATTTTACGGAGGAAACTCTCACCACCCTACTTAAACGATACTTAAATCCTTCAACAACAAACTGCATAAGAACCGAAGATAGCATTCTAGGCAAAATCCAAACAATATACCAAACTCATTTTAGCAGATACAGAGTACTCTATACCCGCAAATTCATAAAGGATATCTTGAACGAAGCGGAACAAGAAACAGAAATCATAAAGGAGCATAATAGAGCTCATCGAAATGCAATAGAAAATAAAAAACAGCTTTTAGATAAATGCTATTTCCCGCAAATGACTGCTAAAATAAAAAGAATCACAAAACAATGCAAAATATGCAATGAAAATAAGTACGAAAGACATCCGACTGCCCCAATCATACAAGCAACCCCAATTCCCAATTACCCAGGACACATTGTCCATATCGATATATATCACACAAACAATAAGGTTATCCTCACAGCCATCGACAAATTCTCTAAATACGCCCAAGCGAAAGTACTTAGATCAAGGGCGACAGAGGATATAAAACAACCCCTTCAAGAATTGCTAACCTCTTTTGGTATCCCAGAAAAAATCGTTATTGATAACGAAAAATCCTTAAACTCTGTAACCATAACCTTTATGCTCGAAAACCAATACGGAATAGAGATTTACAAGACACCCCCTTACACCAGTACTGTCAACGGCCAGGTTGAACGCTTCCATTCCACCCTTTCAGAAATAATGCGATGCGTGAAAAGTGAAAGGACGCACGATAGCTTCGAAGATCTACTTAACAGATCACTCTGCAAGTACAATTATTCCATCCATTCGACAATTAAGAGAAAACCAATAGAAGTATTTTTCGGAAGGACTGTAAGTACCGACCCCGAACAATTGGAAAACCACAGGCAAGAAAACATAAAAAACTTAGCTGAAAAACAAATAAAAGATTTAGAATTCCACAATAAAAAAAGATCAATCTTCAAAATTTACAGTCCCAATGACATCATCTATGTCAGAATAAACAAAAGAGTAGGCAATAAGCTTACACCCAGGTACAGGAAAGAGGTCGTCAGAGAAGACAGGAACTCCACAGTCATAACCCAATCAGGGAAGACGGTGCACAAAGGGCTGATAAGGAGCTGATAAAAATATAACAAAAAAAAAAAAAAAATTTTTTTTTTAAAGAAAAAAAATCACTTTTTCTCATTTCTTATCTTACCTCCATGTAACGAATTTTCCATCGATTAACACGCCATAGGCGAACGATTTAACAAATAAATTTCACAAAACTTCGAATAAATAGAGTGAGGAAATTTCATAAAATGGTCGTATCCCCAAAATTTTTATTTTTTTTTCTCTCCAGCCTACTCGCCTGCACTACCCAGGGAGAAGTCCAAATTCACGACTATTCCTCATCCCACTTAATAACCATAGATAATGGTTTCTCCAAAATCAAGGATGGCACCCTTAATTTTATCCACATCATTGATACCGCAGTCTACCGTCAAGTTCTGCAAAACATTACTGAGATGATAGACAAAGTTTTAACCACCGAAAATCCTATTTATCCCACCTTGCAACACGAGGCCCAACAAGCTATTGAAATGTTGGAAATCGTAGAGCCTCCTCATAGTCGCAGACAAGGAAGATCCCTAGATATCCTTGGCACTGCCTGGAAATACCTGGCAGGAAACCCAGATCATGACGACCTAATTATGATAAATGGTAATTTAGAAAAACTAATTAACAATAATAATAAGCAATATTATATAAACAATGCTTTTAAGCAGCAGATAAATAATTTAACGAAAATCACTAACGATATATTAAGTACCTTTCAGAACGAAGAGATAATTGTAAACGAAATCGCTTTAAATTTACAAAATAAAATTAGGCTTATAAAAGAAGAAATAATTAACATAAAATATGCCATACAATGGGCTAGATTAGGTATTATAAATTCCATGATTTTGAATAGGAAAGAAATTGAAATAGCCATTAAGGAGTTTAATAAGGAAAATATGCCCTTCAACACAATGGAAGAGGCTCTAGAATTAGCCGAAGTTAGCGTATTAAGCAACTCAACTTCTATTTTGTACGTCTTGAAAATTCCATTAACTACAGAAGTAATTTATAACAATTTTATTATAAAATCAGTAATAAAAAAAGATATAATGATTAATTTAAAATTCAATAATATTATTCAAAATAAAGAAGAAATATTCGGAATAAAAACTAGTTGTAAAAAATATAACTCAATTAGCATTTGTAAGCAAGACGAATTGTTAGATTTAAAAAATGACTTTTGTATAACTAACCTAATTAAAAGCCTTAATTCTTCGTGCCCCATGATAAATTGCCACCACATACCAAGAGACGAGCTAATTGCCCCAGGAATACTATTCCTTAATGATTACCATGGCAATATAAGTATCAGCGGAGATATGCGCAAAATAAATGGCACCTATATACTGAACTTCAAAAATGAGACGGTAATAGCTAACGGCAGAACTTATAGGAATTTCGAAACACCTCCTTTAAGGGTGATGCCAGCAATAGCACAGCCAAATCCAAGGGAGGAGAGCTTCACCAAACTTTTGTCACTCGAAGCCCTTAGCGAGTTACACTTGAACAACACTATAAAAATCCAGTCCCTCCAAACAGAAAACACGGCCAACCGAATATTCTCACGGATTACCATAATCCTAGTTATCCTTGTCATTGCCAGCCTCAGGAGGCACTGCAGGAAAAAAACAAATAAACCTACAGAGCAACCATTACAATCAATCACTCAAGGCAGCCAGAGCCAAGAAACAACCAGGCAAGTCCAAGTCCCAGTACCCGAAGTAAGGACTTTTCAAATTTTTCAGACGATCGAGGACAACCGTCTTTAAGAGGGGAGGAGTTAACACCACACACATTCAAACTTCACAAACATTCACATAGTGGGTTGCCTGCATTCTCTAAGTCACATCGCAGCACACGAGAATGCGATAAACGCTGACTAAGCATATTCACATCATGGGAACATTACTGGTGACATGATATCAACAACATAAGCCACCTGCATTCTTCACTCCAGTTACAAAACGCGCATGCATATGAAATAAATGCTGATGCCTCACTACCGCTCCGTGGGAACATAGTTCACACTGCAAGTACTGCGCATACCTTAGCTTCATATTTCTATACGAGCATCCAACAAACGTCAACCGCGCGTCACCAGCGGATGGGAACGTTGGCAGTGATACGATACCACTGCAACATATGAAAATACCAACAACGATGCGACGCCGCTGCAATTGGGCCGTCGCTAAGAATTAATAAAAAGCCATACTAATATAGTTTTAAGTTCAGTTGTATCTCAGTTGTATTTCAGTTGAAGTTCAGTTGTATTTTGCTCATGTAAAAGTAATAAAGTGAAAACACCGGCATAAGACGGCAAAAAAATAATTTTTTTTTAAGTTTTAAACCCACAACGGGTTAACCTATACTATAAATATTTAAAATTTTTTGTTAAGATTTGAGTTAAAATTTTTTTTTAAAAATGGCCATGTTGTTCATCCGATTTTGTTAATTTTTATTTAGCGCACATACAGTAATAGGAGCAACGTGCCTGCCAAATTTCATCATGATATCTTCAACGACTGCGAAATTACAGCTTGCAAAACTTTTAAATTACCTTCTTTTAAAAGTGGGCGGTGCCACGCCCATTGTCCAAAAATTTACCAATTTTCTGTTTTGCGTCATAAGGTCAATGCACTTACCACGTTTCATCGCTTTACCCGTCGTTGATAATGAATTATCGCACTTTTTCGGTGTTTCGAAATTTTCGATATCGAAAAAGTGGGCGTGGTTGTAGTCCGATTTCGTTCATTTTAAATAGTGATCTGAGATGAGCGCCGAGGAACCTACGTACCAAATTTCATCAAGATACCTCAAAATTTACTCAAGTTATCGTGTTTACAGATGGACGGACAGACGGACGGACATGGCTAAATGAATTGCTTTTTTCACCCAGATCATTTTGATATATAGAAGTCTATATCTATCTCGATTAGTTTATGCCGTTACGGATTACCGTTATGCGAACAAAGTTAATATACTCTTTGAGCTCTGCTCAGCTGAGTCTAAAAATTACGCAACATTCCTTCGATCTCGAGCGTTACAACGTACGCCGGGTAAAGCTAGTATCGATTTATAAATCTAGTTAATAGAAAAAAAAAATAAGCATCCACCTAAGCAAATATTTTAATATATGTGAGTAGCGTAATATACCAGTAGTCTACAAAAATGTTTGAAAAACATTATTGAGCAAATAATTTAACTAATCGAACAGCGATTCAACAGGTGATCTAGGCTGTTTACTATTGTGAACGTTTTTTCAGACATTCGCCACTTGTATGAATTCACAATCGCCTTGTACAACAATATGTCAGTTAATCGAAAAAAATGGAATTTCTCTTTTGGCTTGACATTCTTCTGCACGGCGAGTTGGTTGAATTCGCTTTGTCATCACCTTTTATGGATTCGCCTTAAAAGATAAACACATGACGAACTATAATTTGTTTTTGCGTTGTATATTTCCGGTCTGTCCCGAGATACGGGATTGAACTTTCAGCTCTGGAAAATCCCGGAAGGCAAAAAATCCCGAAAATCGTCATCCCTAGTATTTACATACATGCAACGCATTAACAACAACAATCCGCGTTTGATTTTAATTGAATTTGAATTTTTAATTGATATGACAAGAAGCTCGAAGATTTGAGTTAATAGAAGTCATGCAAAAGTAAATGTAAAAGAAAACAGCTGTCCAATCAGTTGGTTTTGTTTTGATTGTTTTTGGCATTTTGATTACCGTTGTATTTATGAACATAACGGTTGTTCTAATATTTTTAATACTATCATTTATTTACTATGCGTGTTGCAGTCATCATCTTACATAGCGGCGACGTTAACAATCATAAATTGGCATAACATAAATTTTGGTTATATGAATATGAGCTGAGCCGCATTGAAATCGAATAGATTTGATGGAATTGGATTGTATTGGAATGCAAATTTTTTGATTGTGCTTTTATACTCAAGTTTTTTCGATTAAAAATACATAAACATATATTTGTTTGACACCTGACAGCCACTCAATTTGCAATCAATGGTAACAGATAAGATTTGGAAAATAATATTTGAAGTCGTTAAAGATTTTACAAAAATTGTCTGGAATTTAGCTGATTGGCTTCACTTTTCAAAAGTCTAATGCTGCCTTAATTACTGTTTGAGCGTTGAAAAGAAACTTAAAGCTCTAAGAAAAATTAAAGTCCGACATGGTTTCCGTATTGTCATTCCTAATTTTAGTGATGTACTATGCTAACTTAAAATTTAATAAACAAGTTAGCTGTTTGTTATGGAAAGTTTTCGAGTTGTTTTGGAAAATTTATCAAAAGTTATTATTATTACTAGGTCTGGAAGCACTGCGACCTTTGAGTAGATCTATTGTGCAAGACTTTTCAGCCCACTTTTGTATCTGGAGACTTTTGATGAATCTAAGTACCTCTTCAGGATTCTTACTCCATATCACATATCGATTAAGAGTCTCACCATCTAGATGGGATAGTCTCTGCCTAGCCAGAGCGACGTATTGGCAGAAAATGTGAGCCGGCGTTTCATCATCCAGCTCACAGAAGCGGCAAATTTGGGTATTGGATAGATTTAACTTACTTAGGTGATATCGTATACCGCAGTGTCCCGTATAGTACCCAGTGAGAGTTCTTAGGTCCTCCCTGCTTAGATTAATGAGTTTGGATGATACTTTCGTTGCCGGAAGTATAAACACTTTGGCCTGGCTTTGCCCTGACCAGTCAATCCAGTGACGTCTGAATTGTTTAGTTTCCAAGTTAGTTATAGTTTCCCTGGTGTGTACTTTTGTACGTCCACAAAAGGGCTCTGGACCATAGAATGCTGCTGTAGCACCCTGCTTTGCTAGATCATATGCATGGTTAGCACAGCATGCCTAAAGCGTACTGATGATGAAGGCTTAGCACCCTTCGAAATGGATCTATCTGCGCAGCTATGGCAGGTTGTCTGAAAAATTTTCTACTTACTATTCCAAAAACAAAATACAATTTTTAAAATTTAGAAAAATTAAAAAAAAATAAAAAAAAATAACAATAATTATTATTAGAAAAAATTATTGTTCTGGCCTTGAGCTCGAATCGAACCTTGAATCATTTATCAATAGGCCGATAAAAACAAAAACAATTGTTATTGAAAATTTATCGATTTACTGTCAAAAATATCGATTTGATTGACGACTTATTAGTTATTTATGAAACAGATACAGATAAATCTTTCATATAGAATGGATGACACATCTGCAACCTGTCGATATCAAGCCGATAAGAAACCAATAAAAAGCCGATAACTGGCCGATTACAAACAGATAACATACCAATAGCCCGACGGTTATGACTCTCTATCGATAACAAGAGAACAATTTGGCGGTTACGGTTGCTTCCGATAAGAAATTAGCGAATCTCTTCTTGAAAATTAAATTTAAGTTATTTGTTTATGGTAAAGTACCTTTGTCGTGGTTTTACTTCAACACATGCGCGAGCTTTAGTTAACTTGAAACATCAGTTTCCTAGACTACATCTGTATGCTTACACGTCGAAATTTACCAGTACTTGGTACTCGCGCTTTACGAGCACTTGGTACTCACTTAGAGATTGCCAAGGCGAGTATGCGCCGATTCTTGCTTTAATGACAGCAACAGACCACTGATATCAATAGCTTCAGCATAAGATAGACCTTTAAATCTTTTAAAAGATTGGTACCTGTACAGATTAGATCATCAGTCAGAACTACTATCTTATTTTTAGCATCGCTTTGTCTGAACCCTTGTTTGTTTTCGAATGACTGGGGTAGGACATTCCCAAACCTAACGGAGTCCTCCCAAGGACTTGGCGCATCACAAAAATTTCAGCGAAACCATATACATAAGTATGAAGCCACAATGATGAGTTGCTGCATTTTCTCGAGCGGCAATAAGGCTCCGTGATGAAGGAACGTGAGCATTTTGATCGAGTTCGACTTCATTCCTGTCGGGACAGACTCTCACCACCAGACTCTCAGACCACTCTTGCTGCCACATTTACCACTCATATTCTCTCACCGAAGGAATGGTTTAGGGAAATAATTTATGACGGGAGTCTGGCGAACCTGTTCACAGATGAGCCAGGCAACTTGGGATACTATTATACCACTACCTCGGTGTTAGCTGGAAATGTATGCTGCCACATCACTGCAGCGTTTTCCAGGCGCGGGTCTCCGCTATAAAATATGCGGTAGATGATATCTGCTGCAGCTACTATTAGAGAATTAAATATCTAATCATATAGTCAGATGGCGGAGGCGCCGCTGCTTCACTATCTGAGAAATTATAAATGTGCTTCTGAGAGACTGCCTTCTTCCTGAGGCAATCCACAGCGTCTGGTATGGCCACAAGCTCAGCCTGACGCTACAGTGTTATCCAGTTTAGATCCATCTGTGTAGATCTGAATACTGTCGGTTGGAAAATCTGGGTCATTCACCCACTTTTCCCTCTCAGGGATTAAAATCTCGTATACCTTGTTAAAGTTGGTATGTGGTTTGCAGAAATGTGGTATGCAGAACCTGTCGAGAATTTCGGTATGTGTGCAGTGAGATCGTGTGATCAGTTTCCTCAGCCTAATAGCTGCGCATGCTGCATATTTTAGGCCTACTATATCTATGGGTAGTAGGTTCAGTATTACATTCATAGCCTCCGTTGGCGTTGTGCGGTTGGCTCCACTTATACATAATTGTGCAGATCTTTGCACCCTTTGAAGAGCAAGAACCGTCGAGGATTTATTCAGGGTGGGCCACCATACCGCCAACCCGCATAGCAATATTGACCTAACTATGGACGTGTATATCCAATGCACTATCTTAGGGGGCATATCCCATTTCCGTCCAATTGCCCGTTTACCTTACCAGAACTTTCCTTGTCAGAAAATGCTCCTCCTTCGAATCAAGTGGTGACTCGGCACCAGATATGATATTCTCAGAACTGGATTCAACAAAAAAAAAAAAACAACGTCAGGAAGACCTTGTAAATTGTCGCTGTCTTCATACGGAGTAAAGCTCTAGAGATGTTGAAATAATATTTGGCTCTATAAAGCACTTAAAGAATCAGAAGTCACTTAACAGTCATTATTGCGAATCAACATAGCGTTGACCACCACGTACATAATTTATCTTTTACCCTCATATGAAAAGGCAACGAGTTTCTCACTCTGTCAAACCAAATTGTAATTTTATTTGTCATAACTTTCTACACATCAGGCTTAACATTAATAGGTTGAGGTAATTGAATTCGTAACTCTAAATAGCTAATAGCTTTACAGTGGGAAGAAATAATTTCATGGTTTTCATTATTATCTATATATAAAATTTAAATTATGTATGTATGTAGGTATAAATCGAGTTGCGTCCTAAACGGATCGACCGATCACAACCAAATTTGCACAACCCAGTAGAAACCTTCCAAAGATGGTCATAGGCTAAAAATAATATCGATATATAAAAGGGGCGTGGCACCTCCCATGCAAAATGAATATTTGGTACTACATAACTCTGAAGGTATTCATGCTAGAACATTGAAATTCAGTAAGGAGTTATATGAGGTCAATCCCTAACACCCCCAAGAAAATGTCGGGTGGGGGGAGAATGGGGCGTGACACCTCCCATATAAATGGAATTTATCATACTGCATATCTCTGGATGTAGTAATGGTAGGATAATGAAAATTGGTAAGGAGCTATATGAGGTTAAGTCCTAACATCTCCAGTAAAATGTGGGATTGGGGAAAAGGGGGCGTGGAACCTTCCCTACAAATGGGATTTTTCAGAACTATGGCTACCGCACAAACTTAGGTTATTATAACAGCAAAAGTTTGACCACAACAGAGTTGTTTGGCTGTTATTCCTTTTGGATGTTTAGTAATTTTCCGCCGTTAAAATTTTTTGTTAACTTCAGTCTATCCACATATTCTATCTATATATATATAAAGTTAAAACTAAGAATGTTTGTATGTAGGTATAAATCGGGTTGCGCCCTAAACGGATCGGCCGATCCCAACTAAATTTGAATCACCCACTAGAAACCTTCCCAAGATGGTCATAGTCTAAACATAACTTCAATATAAAAAAGTGGGTGGCACCTATTAAAAAATAGAATGTTTAATACGGGGTGTGGCACCTCCCATAGAAATGGAATAATGAAAATTGGTAAGGAGCTGTATGACGTTAAGTCCTAAAAGCACCAGTAATATATGGAACAGAAAAAATAAAACAAGACAAATGGGACCTTCAGAATTATGGATGTCTTAAAAACTTAGGTTATTTCAACACGTAAAGTTGGATTGCAGAGTTGTGTTTGGCTGTTGTTCCTTTAGTATTCTTTTATTTTATATTTAGGGTTGGTATTTTTGGATACTCCTGAAGGAATCGGAAAAATGTCTGTTTAATTTGATATTAGTTGATGTAAGAGCAAAAAGAGAAATCACTATGGCAGTTGCTTTCTCCGATACCGCGGATACCCTTTGTGTGATGGACGTACAACTCCGCATTTAAATGACCACTGTCTGCAAATATCTGATACACCGATGTGCAATACAAGCAAACGGTCAGGCCAAAGTGATGGTGTGCGGGAGTCGCTGCAAGTTTTATACCGAGCCCTTAAGAAGTTAAGGTGTAATGATCATCCCAAAGGTGGTCCTTTCCTGGCTGGAACAGCCACAGTTGAAGTAAATTCTTGCTTATTCGTCAACAGACAGCTCTACGTACAAAAATTTACTCTCTTTAGAAATATGAGAGGGCATTTTGGCGGAAACAATTCAGCTACAGCTTTTGCTAAACAACCTCTTGAAATTAATTATGGCAAAATTCCTATTTCTTTACTTAGAGATTTGATTTCTTTTTCTGCAAGTTTTTGAGAAATTATGACATCACCTGAAGTTTTAATAGCTAATGTTTCTTCCAAATATGCTTTTGAGAAAAGGCATTTTAGGTACCTTAAAATGAGGATGTTAATATCGCTATAACCAAGAGAACTTATCACTCTATTAACACAGTCGTGGAAGAGTCCTAAGCTGTGCATATCCGATTGAGTTTATTAGCTCTTTTGAGCCATCAGAAATTTCTCCTCATCGATTGATCCTTAAAAAAGGGCCCATAATATCATAATATTTATGCTTCGTTATTTCGATTCTCCACGCTTATGTAGTGGGACAAAGCTTTTCATCACAAAGCTTTTACGAATGTCATTGAAGTAATTCATTTTATCAGAATATTTCGAAAACAAAAAAGTTTAAAACCAAGGATTCCATTGATAACGATAGATCCCTATCAATGAAGCTCAAGGACGATCATTAGCTGCGAAGTGATTGATGAGCGCAATGCAAACCTTTATAGCTTCAGAGCTTCTGCAACTCAATTGTCAAACTCACCTATGCGAGGGGAATCCTGTTACCAATATGAATATATCATACAACAACAGACATTAGCTGTAGCAGGAGTCAATGTTACCAGCTCATATTTTACCCATGGGCAGTTACGCGTAGCCTGCATATTTTTATAGAAACGTGGGGTAAAACCTACGGGCATAAGCTAGTTACATATATCCAAGTCCACTTGAAATATGTTATTACAATCGGTCGGGTTATGTTTAGAAATAAATGTTTATCTCTCAAGCTGTTACTGCTAAAATTTTGCTTACCGCTGTATGAGTAATTATTCTGATGCATATCTATTACACATGCAAGAGTATGCATTACATTTTAAGCGTAATTTTGTCGAGAAAAAGGTTAAATTATAGCCAAAGTCAAATTAAATTAACAAAATGAAATGAGCTTACCTTTGGTTATAAAATTGTGGGGTAGAATTTTCTTGACACATTTGTAAAAAGAAATGTTAATCAAGGGAAAACTTCTACTTTGGCGAAATGTTACCCAGCTGTCAATTACCTTAACCGCGCGGGCAACAACTTTTGGCTGATGTAACTTTAAAGTTTTTTGAGTCGAGCGTCTACTTTTGAGATACGTTACTTTTAAATACTTCTAAAATTGGCCGAAATGTAAGCACTGTCTCTAGTTTTGGAGGCAAACACACCACGCCATATCAGCCTTCCTATAACCCGGTAATAACTTTTACTTTATCAAGCATCAGGCTATAAAGTAGCACTTACAAGAGTCGTTTTGTAGGATGCTAGAATTGGTTGACGCAGCTCTCTCGCTACTGTCAAAAGCATTCAAAAACTAAGGTTAGGTTGGGTTAGACTGAACTGAACCAGCCAAGACCTGTACGTATCCACAGTGTTACCAGAAGTTTGTTCGACCAAGTACTCGTGAAGTACGATGATGTGCACATGTATAAGTGTGTTGAAGTAAAACCACAAGAGAAGTAACTTTATCGTAAACAAATAACTTCAGGTTTCGGGGAATGTTTCGTAGGCTTCTTATCCGTATCAACAGAGACCGAAAAGTCATTGTCTTACTATCGGATTTCTATAGCAAATCGATAACTTTTTATGAGAAATCGATTCCTTTGCGATAAAAATCCATATCCTTTTGATAAAAAATCGATGAAACGTCAGCATGAAATTGGTATAACTCCAATAACAAATAAAAAACTTTTCGATTACACACCGAAAACAAATTGGTATTAATGCAATAACTAAAGGTTTTCTATAAAAAAATCGTTAGCTTTAGATAACAAATCAATAATTGTTTGATAATATTTCGATAAATTTTACATAAATAATCGATAGCTTTTCGATAAATATTCGATAATAAATTTATAACTCGTCGATAAACAACCAATTACTCATCGATCACCTTTGTTATTAGTTAATTTACAGAAACCTAATCATGATTGGGCTGTTTGTCCTCCTCTAGCAAATGCCCCCATAATTTCAAGGCTCCGAGGTCTCTTCAACTGCTTCCTGATTGTTATGTTTCTCATTCTTTGGACTTCATTTTCTGAGACGCAGACATTTTCCAGCACGAGGATACCCACAGAGCATAGAGAGTCTTTCGACGTACACAGGTTCGTTGGCTACTGGTAAAGTGGTAATTCGCGCTCTGTGTACCGCTTGTGCCTTACTTTTTGGAGCGCGGACACTTCAACTTTTAGCTGTTCTAAGGTTGCCTGATGGTAATGCTGAGTCAATTTGACTCCGTTGTACAGTCCCACCGATTCGAAAGATGGAAGCGGGCATTTCACCTCGTCTGTAATCGTATAAATCATGACGCTGAAAAAGTCGCTCTCTGCAGATTTCCATCTTGCGATAGATATCAGCTCATAGAAATTGTTCAGGTACTGCTTCACTGCTTCATTTATCTCCCGTAGTAAGCGGAAGTTTTCGTATTATCTCCCTTTTGTCCTTCTTGTAGGCCGGAGGTTCATTGTTACCTCTTACTGGTTTATCAATAACTCTCTCAACCATTTTTTCTATTTGTGGGTTAGTTAACACGACGCCCCCCCTTCCTCCCTTTGACTTGCGGCTCTTGATGTACTGGCTTCATCGTAATCCCGGTTTTTTCGCGCTTCCACTCCGCAGCTTTAGCTGTGCGCAAACTCTGCTTAAGACTTGCCAATCTTCGACTTTTGGACTGTATATGGTCTTCCGCTGATCGCTGTTTCTTTTGTCCTGCCTAGATCCTCTTCCTTCTCTGGGATTGCTAGCTGCTCTCTTGGCATTGTCTTGGAACTGCGTGCATCCCCTTACGAGCCCACTGCAGGGGCTCAATTGCCGAAAAGCAGCCCCCACTTACACACCGAGAACATTTTTGATCAGCAAACGCCACTTTGCTGTTCTGACTCTGTGCGTATAGTGCTCTCTTAATTGCTTTGACAACAGATATAAAGGCACAGACCGGGTAGCTCCGTCGCCTTTCCATGAAGCGGAACAGCGCAGGTGCAGGCACTGCAGCCGTTCGACGACACAATTGGGCGTTTTGCATTCCGGCTAAGCTTTCGTATCAATTGGCCTATCAAGGGTCGATACAGAGTGATGGTTAGCAGGTATTATAGTTTTAGACTGCTTTAGAGGGAATACCCTAATGTTATTTAGAGGGAAAAACAAATATTCCAGAGTTGAAGCTAAGAAACATAATAGGGCATATGAAAGTAATAATAAAATTCATAGGAAATCCCACATTACAACTGCGTGACGCAATATCCCCTAAGCTCAGAATCTCACGGAACTTTGAAGTATCCATTTTAGACAGAAACAGGGAAACAGGAAATCCTTATAATGGACGCTGACTCAGAGGTCTGGTTCATGGATGGATCGAAATTCGATTACGGAAGAACCGGAGCTGGCATCTATGGGTCGAACTTCAAGAAATCGTTACCAATGCGATGCTACCCCACCATATTTCAGGCAGAAATCCATGTAACAGAAGTTTGCGGTAGAGCATGTCTACGGATAGGCTCATTCTCGAAGAGCATCTATATTTTGTTCGACAGCCAGGCAGCCGAGCGTGATTTGCAAGTCTACACCGTTACATCTAAGCTGGGAGCCAAAAACAAGGTTTTGTTACGATGGGTTCCCGGAAATCAGGGAAATGAAGGTAATTAATATGCAGATTACCCAACAAAACAGGATACTACAGCAGCGTTCTATGGTCCAAAGCCCTTTTGTGGACTCACAAAAGCACATACCAGGGAAACTATAAGTAACTGGGAAACAAAGCAATTCCGACGTCAGTGGATTGACTGCCCAGGGCAAAGACAGACCAAACTGTTTATACTTCCGGCAACAAAAGTATCAGCCGATGTCATCAATCTAAGCAGGGTGGACCTACGAACTCTCACTGGCTACTATACGGGACACTGCGGTCTACGATATCGCCTAAGTAAGTTAAATCTATCCGATACTTAAATTTGTCGTTTTTGTGAGCTTGAGGATGAAACGCCGGTTCACATTCTCTGCGAATGCGTCGCTCTGGCAAGGCAGAGACTCCCCATCTCGGTGGTGTGACTCTTAGCCCCTATGTGATATGGAGTTAAAAGCCTGAAGGCGTACTTAGATATATGAAAGCCTCCACATATAAAATTACGCTGAAAGGTCATGCGCAAAATAGATCTACACAAAGGTCGCAGTGCTTTCAGGCCTAATAATAATAATACTAATAGTACTCAAAACCTTAGCTATGGTAATCGCACTAAAAAGAAGTTTACCACTGGAGTACTTGCTGTATTTCCTTTAATGGGGAGTGGTTATACGAGGTGGGTCGTCAACCAGACGCTGAACACCACGGTGAGCTCTAAGGTCACTTCGCCTGAGAGGCCTCACTAAGGCTACCTCCTTACCGGCACCTACGTTGCTCATGTTAACCCCTTCGGTTATGACCACTTTTTTATCTATTTTTTTACTAACTGGGTTATCGTTCACATTCACATTTCCAACCAGAAAAAAATACAAAAACAATTAAATCAGTCACCAAAATTCGACCGCTAAGCTGATGAAATGAGTACAAATGAACGCGTTTCAATTAGTTACAGTCGGGTAGCCAGATGGTCAGATTTCTTGGGTTCTTGCAGAAATGCTGACAATCAAAAAATAAATGAAAACAGGGAGAGGAAATTTAAATTTTTTGGTGAATAATTGCCCTGAACTTCTACATTGTTGTTGTAGCTGTAATAATAATTAAGCATATATTTGTTTTTTATTTCATTCCGTTCCTTTTTATGTTCCCTACAAAAATGTCAACAATTGATGGCGATTAAATGTGGTACAACAGGTATTTTCAATTATAAATGCAACAAGTTCTTGTTGTTGTTGTCCATTTGATATGTACATTCAACCATACAAGTATTATTTATTTACTTCATCACACACATTTTGATTTGTAACTTCTGCTGTTTGTAATTTTAATTTGAAGTTTTTACAAGTTTCTCGCAGTGCCGTTGTTGTTGTTGTTGTTGCTGTACATTAACATTGTTAATGCAGTTTTGGTGCCGACAACTTCCTTTGCTTGTTTTATTTTTGTTTTGGTGAGTTTTGCGATTTTTTGTACTCTCTCATTCATTTTCTTAACCTTTTTCTTTCTCTTACTTACGTTTTGCCGTTATCAACAGATGTGCCACTTGCCATACAGTGCACTTTATGTTGCTGTCGTCCTACCACTTTTTCATTGACGCATAAATCAAAGAGGCAGCAACAAGTGCGCAGATGAAAATGTGCTGAGAAGAAACACCCATGTGGACATACAAATTGGGGATGGTACGAACTTTTTGAACCGAATCGAAACCGAAATCTGAAATCGAAGGATGTGTGTTGGTTGGTTGCTGTGCTGTCCGGATACTAAAAACTCGGAACTCAACTCCTAAATGGGACGCAATATGGTTGTAATTTCTCCTGTTACCAACTTTTGCTGTTTTTAGTAGATTCTCGAAACTCAAAATACTCGTAAGGCTAGCGACTTTCTCGACATTCAATTTAAAAATACTGCCAAACCAACGGCAAAATTAAATGTTGAGCAGCTCGCATGCTTTACGAGTATTTCGAGACTCGCTATTCTCGCGAATAGCCGATACTAGCGAGATATTGTTTCTCGAACAATTTTGAAAAATCGTAAGCTTTAGTTTTTAATAGGGCTAGTCGGTGCTTAAAAAATATTGCCAAAGCAATGCCAAAATTGAATCTTGAGCAACTCGCATGCTTTACGAGTATTTGAAGACTCGAGAATCTCGCGAATATCCGATACTAGCGAGAAATTGTTTCTCGAACAATTTTGAAAAATCGTAAGCTTTAGTTTTTAGTAGGGTTAGTCGGTGCTTTAAAAAAAATGCCAAAGCAACGGCAAAATTAAATGTTGAGCAGCTCGCATGCTTTACGAGTATTTCGAGACTCGATAATCTCGCGAACAGTCGATACTGGCGAGAAGTTTTTTCTCGAACAATTTCGAAAAATTGTAAGCTTTAGTTTTTAGTAGGGCTAGTCGGTGCTTTAAAAATACTGCCAAAGCAACGGCAAAATTGAATGTTGAGCAACTCGCATGCTTTACGAGTATTTCGAGACTCGATAATCTCGCGAATAGCCGATAGTGGCGAGAAATTTTGATTCCAACAATTTCGAAAAATCGTAAGCTTCAGTTTTTGGTAGGGCTAGTCTGTGCTCCGTTCAAACCATATTGTTTAGTTATTTATATTTTTCAGTCTATAGCTCCCCACAGTTTGAAACCTTGTGTGTGTAAGAGTTGAATATGACGTTAAAAGGGATCCACATTCTTTCAAAATTTTTTACCCATTTAGCAGGTTCTCTGTTCTCCTACTATAGTTGGCAGCCAAGCTTGCATTCTTATCGTATAGATGTACCAGCTGGATACCGCTATCTTTAGGAAACTGCTTTTTATTTGACTTTTGATTGATGAGAGTGGAAGATGGCTTGACCGACTCCGGAGCATCAGTCAGGACCCCTGCTTTTGCAGGTTCGTCTGTCTCCTCGTCGCTCTTAATATTCCTGTGACCAAGAGTGTTAGCTTGATGTTTACAAAGTAAGCTTTGGCATGAAGAGACCTCTTGCAGTTGCTGGCGGCTTTAGGCGAAGTGATGCGGGAGTTAAGCGCAATGAGTGCTGCTTACCTATATGAAAATATGCATATCTAGCTCCCTCTCACCCTGTCCTCTGACAGCAGGTTACAGGATTTTGTCTATACCCAGAAATCCAGCTTGGAAGTTATAAGCCAAGCAGAGACGATGAAATGGCAGTGACCTCTTAAGTTGCTAAGAGAAGATATCAGCACCCATGACGCAGTACGTCCCCCAGAAGGTTAGGGGGCTTAGAATATACTAGAAGCAGGTATGCCTGTCATAAGAGGCGACTAAAATACCAAATTGATTGAAGGAGTTTTGTAGCGTAACCCTTTCAAGGTGTTGCCAGCGCAAAATATAGCTTTTCCAACCCAATTGTCAACCTCACCTACCCGTGGCGAATCCTGTTACTTTAACAGCCGAGGCTCTGGCGACGCCAAATTTCTCATGGATCTATGAGGTAGGAGAGCGGTAAGGCCTTGAAGGTTTCATCTGGTCATACTAAATCGTTCCCGAGATAATAGGGCTGGTGCCTTGATGATGCTTGTTACCGGAATGTACCGGATCATCAGGAACATCAACATCGATAACACTCCCCAAGGTCTTCGGAGAGTTTCCTTATCGCTACAACAACAACAACAACACAGTACATTCTGGACACGTTAAGCGAATTCGCGCCCTTCCTAAGCACACCGTCTGAGAAGACAAATATATTGCTAAATGCAAGGAGGTTTCGAATAACATACTTTAGTCTATGGTAAAGGCTACTTTGAAAAGCAAATAAATTTGACTTTCCAATCGAGTTTCTATTCGACAGAAATTTGGCAATCTGCAGTCAACCTAAAATATAAAATCAGAGCAAAGATTCATGAAATAGAAATTATTGATTGTTCAAAACTCAAATTTGTAAGTTGGGCTTCGTCGAAAGTTTTGGTATCACTTAGCTAATCTGGAGTCGAGTAGAAGTCCTTTTCTTAACTTACGAACATATTGTGGAGAATATTAGCATATTAGTTAGTAAATAATCACAACAATAAGAACAGCAAGCATCCACACTTATGTACATGTACACATTAAAGCAAGCAGCCACCACACAAGGCAACGAGGAATATTCCATACACATAACCAACAGCTTGAACCAGACAGATTATTTCACATACACATATGTAGCCGGCAGCTAAGAGCAGAAGTTGTTTCTCACACATACACACGCATATGGCTAGAAGAGAAGCATAAACTACATATATATATGAAGGCATAAACGTGAAAAGTCTAGACTTTAAGAGAACTATGCGAACGAGGCAACAGAGAGTATAAAAGCAGCGCACGCTGAAGAATAATTGTACTACCCCGAAAGTAGTTTAAATAAAAACCCTTTTGCAATACTGAATATTGGAGTTATTTATTCGACAATTCAGCGATTCGAACGTTACTAGAAGGTGTATAATAATTAGAAATTCCCAAAATTCGGTACAATATGATAAATTTTTGGTGCTACTTATTTGGGCTAGACAAACACATAAACACTGGCGGAGAGTTCAACTGAAAATCAGTTGACGGATATCCAAATTAATGGTGGATCGGTGAGCAGTTGGCTGGTGTTCAAATCGATCGGTGTAGTTAGGCGATGCTGAAACTTCGGATGGCGAGTGGTGTATGACGAATTGTTAACTGGCCGGTGCTTTATGGTGAATGGTAGATAGTACATGGTCGGCCAATGAGTCGCGGAATTACGAGTGAAAAATGTTACCAATAGTAATAGAATGCGCAAATTTTGAACGATAAACTGGTAAAAAGCAGTCAGTTGTTGATGGATGCCAATATTAGACGTGGACGTAGATCGTGATTGATGAGGTGAAGTCCAAAATAACAGGTGGATCGGTGAAAGCTAAGCCGATGTTATAATAACCGTTGGGCTACTGAAAGGAAATCTCAAATTTATGCGCTTTGTATGTATATTGGTGGCTGATAAGCTAATGTCTTCGGGACGAGGGACATAAAGTTGTGATCGATCCAAGTCCTTTAACGTACCCCAATAATTGGTGGCAAAAGTTACCGAGAGGAATAAAGGAGGAGGTGATGTAGTTTGATTGGCACAAGATTTGTGATACAGAACTAAAGCAAGGGATACGAATACTTTTGATAAATCCGAGAATTCAGAATTACAAGCTTTTAAATTTCAATCTAATATGAACAAATTTGGCTAAGGCCACCTCATATTCACTTCAAGGCTCTCAAAAATGGGAACTAAAATCGGATTTCAAAGTCTAAAACAATCGAAAGATCCGACATTTAAAATAGGAGTCCATATTCCAGCACCGTATGCGAATATATATTTGTACGTTGCTGATTGAAAAAGCTTGCAGCAACAGCAAAACTGATGTCAAAAAGTATAGGCATAAAATGAAAACAAAGTGAGTTTATTGGATGGTTTGAGAAACATTATAAGCCGAATTCCAAGAGATCTTTCATTGTAAAAGTAAGAAGTAAGGAAAATGTTCACGCAATGGCGGCGACCTGAAAACACACCGAAGGAAATTTCCAAACTGTCTTAAGACAAGCAGCAGGACTGCGCGGACCTTAACAATCTTGAACCGGCCTTGCTTAAGATTTTGGAGTGAAGGAAGAAAATACGATATACTTGTTGTCAATAAAAATTGTCTTGGCAGATACGTTACTGAAGACGGATATAGTTTCGAAACTGTGAAAGATTTCTTGTGATAAATGTGGTTCCGGAAGAACTGAGCCATTGAAACCAGATAACCATAAGGAATCGGGAAAGGGTTACAACGATAATTGCCCTGCGAACCCCGTTCAAAGATTCCATTACCTGAAACTCGCAGTAGACGAAATCACAAACTAGATCTGGATACAATAATTGTGTGGCGAATATTAGCATCACTATGCTGTTACTAAATAATAACAACAACAAAGCAGCAAGCAGCCGCTCTTATGCACATGTACACATTAAGGCAAGCAACACTCACGTACACAGAAGGCGACGAAGAATATCTCACATACACATATGTAGTCATCAGCTAAGAGCAGAAGTTGATACTCATACATTCACACGCATATGGCTAGTACAAAAGCATAAACTACAAATATACATGTATATAGCTGGTTACCAAGCATGAGGTGCAGCTGTTCTGGAACACAGGTTCGTGAAACGATTAGACCTTAGGAGATTTGGCGAACGAGATAACCGAGATTATAAAAGCAGCGCATGCTGAGGAATTAGGAATCAGTTTGATTTAAACACGATATTTGTTTTTAAGTGAAGTATTATTGTCCTACTCACAAGGTAGTCTAAAAAAGATCATTTTGCAATACTGATATATAAAAGTCAAATTCTGTGTGTGTGTGTTCCCTATGGAAACGTATTTCCCACACTTCAATCATCGCAAAATTTTGGGTATAGGTTCCTTCGATCAAGGCAAAGGTTTTTCATATTTCAGAATTAAGAATTTTAAATTTAATTAAAATTTTTTTTTTGCTATGCGAACGAGCAATCTTTGCTCGCAAAAATGATCATGTTAACAAAATCAATGATCGCATTCAAAACCAAATTCCTGGTGAAGCGACGAAATATTAATCGATCGACGCAGTTACAGAGGAAGATCAAATTGTGAATTATCCAACTGAATCACCTGGAATGCCTGTGCCTATTACTAACTTTGAAAATTGGCTCACCAATCATGCTTATTCGGAATTTAGACCCCCCAAAATTGTACAATGGAACAGACTTTGCGTTAAGAAATTAATGCAATGATTGTAATCGAAGCAACAATCATCAGCGGCAAAAGCAAAGGGTGAATATGTGCTCATACAACGGATCCCAATGATTCCTACAGATTTTCCCTTCAATTTTAAGCACTTACAGTTTCCTTTACGCCTTGCTTTTGCAATTATAATGAACAAAGCACAAGGACAATCGATTACTGTTGCTGGGTTAAATTTAGAGAGTCCGTGATTTTTCCATGGCCAGCTATATGTTGCTTGCTCTAGAGTTGGAACACCAAAAAATTAGTTTATTTTTGCACCGAACGAAAAACCAAGAATATTGTGTACCCACATGCATTACAATAAGATACAATAATAAAATGTTTTAAACGAAAATTTCACCAAATATGCGTACAAAATTAATTCAATTTACAGAACAATATACTAAATTATTGTTACGAATATTAGCAAAACTAAGGTGTGTTGCTATCTCTAAGCCGATGCTAAATAGTGATATCATGCACATCCATAGATCAATCATTATGTATCTACATAAACGAAACACATGCATATATCTTATCTGAGTTGTCACAAGAGAGGGCAATAATTTGTGCAAGTATGACTTGCAAGAGAAATTATACATCTGTAGTTGTAGCTGAGAAATTTATAACTAACTAAGTAAAATTCTGGAAGCGCCTAGAAGATGCCACGAGGAAATCACAGAGTATAAAGGCATCAGCGGTAGAGGCGCTATGAGCAATTTTCGATTAAGACGCTATCTAGCGAGCAATAGCAGTATTATTCTGAAAGAGTTTCATTTGAGCTAACAATGAGTTTGGCTGTTAAGCCAGCTAGTTGCAAAGTATAAGTGTTATTGTGAAGTACTTTAATAAATGCCATTTTTCCATTATTCAATATTGGAGTTATTTATCCAACAGTTTAGTGATTCGAACTTAGCAGAGGGGCAAATAAGATGATTTGCAAGTAAATTCGTTACAATTGGTGTCAGAAGAGGAATTGTTGAATAAATTCCAGAGGACAACAAGGGCATGGCAAAGTTCAGTGAATTGAGGATCCAGCAACTGAAGAAGGAGTTGGAGAGCCGTGGATTGAATACAAGCGGCGTTAAACTCGAATTTCAGGCACGGCTACGAGAGGCAATGGAAGCAGAAGGAATTGATGTGGATGAGTATGTCTTTCATCCTGATGAGGACGAGACAACAACAAAAATTGAAGAGAAAAACGAAACATCGCAGACAGTTACGAGCACAGACTTGAACATGATTTTGGCTGCAATATCTGCACAAACATCGACAGTAAAAGAAATGTCATCAGAAATAACATCCAAGATGGAAACTCAACTGGAAGAACAGAAGACATATATGGCATCCCAACTAGAACGGCAGGAAACACGCATAACATCCAAGATGGAAACTCAACTGGAAGAATAGAAGACATATATTGCATCCCAGCTGGAATCGCAGGAGACACGCATAACATCCAAGATGGAAGAACAAGAGGAGCGCTTATCATTGCAGGTGGCAAAAAATGTCTTCACAGTTAGAAGCATAGGAAGCAAGGGTAACATCAACGCTACAAGCGCAGGATGCAAAAATCGCTCAATTTCAAGCAGAAGTCGATGATTTGAAAGGTCGTATGGAGCAGTTGCAATTAAATCGCCCAGCTGTTTCAGCAAGCAATCCAAAGGTAACAAGTAAGGAAGGTTAAGTTCGGGTGTAACCGAACATTACATACTCAGTTGAGAGCTATGGTGACAACATAAGGGAAAATAACCATGTAGGAAAATGAACCGAGGGAAACCCTGGAATGTGTTTGTATGACATGTGTATCAAATGAAAGGCATTAAAGAGTATTTTATGAGGGAGTGCCCCATAGTTCTATAGGTGGACGCCATTTAGGGATATAGCCATAAAGGTGGATCAGGGTTGACTCTAGAATGCGTTTGTACGATATGGGTATCAAATGAAAGGTATTAATGAGTATTTTAAAAGGGCGTGGACCTAAGTTCTATAGATGGACGCCTTTTCGAGATATCGCCGTAAAGATGGACCAGGGGTGACTCTAGAATGCGTTTGCACAATATGAGCATCAAACGAAAGGTGTTAATGAGTATTTTAAAAGGGAGTGGGCCTTAGTTCTATAGGTGGACGCCGTTTCGAGATATCGTCATAAAGGTGGACCAGGGGTGACTCTAGAATGCGTTTGTACGATATGGGTATCAAATGAAAGGTGTTAATGAGTATTTTAAAAGGGAGTAATCCTTAGTTCCATAGGTGGACGCCGTTTCGAGATATCGCCATAAAGGTGGACCAGGGGTGACCCTAGAATTTGTTTGTACAATATGGGCATCAAACGAATGGTGTTAATGAGTATTTTAAAAGGGAGTGGGCCTTAGTTCTATAGGTGGATGCCGTTTCGAAATATCGCCATAAAAGTGGACCAGGGGTGACTCTAGAATGTGTTTGTACGATATGGATATCAAATTAAAGGTATTAATGAGGATTTTAAAAGGGAGTGGTGGTTGTTGTATAGGTGGTCGCCTTTTCGAAATATCGCCATAAAGGTGGACCACGGGTGACTCTAGAATGCGTTTGTACGATATGGATATCAAATTAAAGGTATTAATGAGTATTTTAAAAGGGAGTAATCCTTAGTTCCATAGGTGGACGCCGTTTCGAGATATCGCCATAAAGGTGGACCAGGGGTGACCCTAGAATTTGTTTGTACAATATGGGTATCAAAAGAAAGGTGTTAATGAGTATTTTAAAAGGGAGTAATCCTTAGTTCCATAGGTGGACGCCGTTTCGAGATATCGCCATAAAGGTGGACCAGGGGTGACCCTAGAATTTGTTTGTACAATATGGGTATCAAAAGAAAGGTGTTAATGAGTATTTTAAAAGGGTGTGGGGCTTAGTTCTATAGGTGGACACCTTTTCGGAATATCGCCACAAAGGTGGACCAGGGGTGACTCTAGAATGTGTTTGTACGATATGGGTATCAAATTAAAGGTATTAATGAGGGTTTTAAAAGGGAGTGGTGGTTGTTGTATAGGTGGTCGCATTTTCGAGATATCGCCATAAAGGTAGACCAGGGGTGACCCTAGAATTTGTTTGTACAATATGGGCATCAAAAGAAAGGTGATAATGAGTATTTTAAAAGGGAGTATTCCTTAGTTCCATAGGTGGACGCCGTTTCGAGATATCGCCATAAAGGTGGACCAGGGGTGACTCTAGAATTTGTTTGTACAATATGGGTATCAAAAGAAAGGTGTTAATGAGTATTTTAAAAGGGTGTGGGGCTTAGTTCTATAGGTGGACGCCTTTTCGAGATATCGCCATAAAGGTGGACCAGGGGTGACCCTAGAATTTGTTTGTACAATATGGGTATCAAAAGAAAGGTGTTAATGAGTATTTTAAAAGGGAGTAATCCTTAGTTCCATAGGTGGACGCCGTTTCGAGATATCGCCATAAAGGTGGACCAGGGGTGACCCTAGAATTTGTTTGTACAATATGGGTATCAAAAGAAAGGTGTTAATGAGTATTTTAAAAGGGTGTGGGGCTTAGTTCTATAGGTGGACGCCTTTTCGAGATATCGCCATAAAGGTGGACCAGGGGTGACTCTAGAATGAGTTTGTACGATATGGGTATCAAATTAAAGGTATTAATGAGAGTTTTAAAAGGGAGTGGTGTGAAGGCATTTTCCAGATATCGACCAAAATGTGGACCAGGGTGACCCAGAACATTATCGGTTGGATACCGCTAATTTATTTATATATGTAATACCTGGCAAGATTTTAAGGGTGTTTTATTTTGCCCTGCAGAACTTTTTCATTTTCTTCTACTTAATATGGTAGGTGTCACAACCATTTTATAAAGTTTTTTCTAAAGTTATATTTCGCGTCAATAAAACAATCCAATTACCTTACCATGTTTCATCCCTTTTTTCGTATTTGGTATAGAATTATGGCATTTTTTTCATTTTTCGCAATTTTCGATATCGAAAAAGTGGGCGTGGTCATAGTCGGATTTCGTTCATTTTTCATACCAAGGTAAAGTGGGTTCAGATAAGTACGCGAACTGAGTTTAAAGTACTGAACTGAGTAAAGATATATCGATTTTTGCTCAAGTTATCGTGTTAACGACCATGCGGAAGGACAGACGGACGACTGTGTATAAAAACTGGGCGTGGCATCAACCGATTTCGCCCATTTTCATAGAAAACAGTTAACGCCATAAAATCTATGCCCCTACCAAATTTCAAAAGGATTGGTTAATTTTTGTTCGATTTATGGCATTAAAAGTATCCTAGACAAATTAAATGAAATAGGGCGGAGCCACGCCCATTTTTAAATTTTCTTTTATTTTTGTATTTTGTTGCACCATATCATTACTGGAGTTGAATCTTGACATAATTTACTTATATACTGTAAAGATATAAAATTTTTTGTTAAAATTTTACTTTAAAAAAATTTTTTTTTTAAAAGTGGGCGTGGTCCTTCTCCGATTTTGCTAAATTCTATTAAGCCTACATACAGTAATAAGAGTAACGTTCCTGCCAAATTTCATCATGATATCTTCAACGACTGCCAAATTACAGCTTGCAAAATTTTAAATTACCTTCTTTAAAAAGTGGGCGGTGCCACGCCCATTGTCCAAAATTTTACTAATTTTATATTTTGCGTCATAAGTTCAACTCATCTACCAAGTTTCGTCGCTTTATCTGTCTTTTGTAATGAATTATCGCACTTTTTCGATTTTTCGAAATTTTCGATATCGAAAAAGTGGGCGTGGTTATAGTCCGATATCGTTCATTTTAAATAGCGATCTGAGATGAGTGCTCAGGAACCTACATACCAAATTTCATCTAGATACCTCAAAATTTACTCAAGTTATCGTGTTAACGGACGGACGGACGGACGGACATGGCTCAATCAAATTTTTTTTCGATCCTGATTATTTTGATATATGGAAGTCTATATCTATCTCGATTCCTTTATATATGTACAAGCAACCGTTATCCAATCAAACTTAATATAGTCTGTGAGCTCTGCTCAACTGAGTATAAAAACACCATCTTTTGACGGCTCTGTTCCTTTCCAAGTCTTCAAGCTACAGTTTGAGAAGACCGCAACAGTGAACAACTGGAATGCGGATGATAAAGTTGCTGCACTGTTCATGGCATTGAAAGGGCCTGCAGCTGAGATTTTACAAACCATTCCAGAAGGCGAACGGAACTGTTATGAAGCATTGATGGCCGCTCTAGAGAGACGATACGGAGCTGAGCATAGGAGACAGATATACCAAATGGAGTTACTGAATCGCTTCCAGAGGCCTGGTGAAACATTGCAAGAGTTTGTGTCGGATATTGAAACACTAGCACATTTAGCGAATGCGGACGCACCCGTGGAATACACCGAAAGAGTAAAAATTCAGAGCTTTATAAATAGCATACGGAACGCCGAAACAAAGCGAGCTACATACGCAAACCAGTATCAACAAACAAAACAGAAAAAATAGCGCAACATTCATTCGATCTCGGGCGTTAAAACGTTCCTACGCCGGGTAAAGCTAGTACTGAATATTAGAGTTATTTATACGAAAGTCAAACGATTCGAACGATAGCAGAAGGTGCATAATAATCAGAAATCACCGAAATTCGACAATAAACTCCTAAGTTAAACTCCTACTTTTCCAGAATCCTACATGTAATGTTTTTCCACATGACACCAATCACCTTTTCAATGGCTTTAACATACAAGTCTCTTTAGACCAATCCAATTTATGAGTAATAGCAACTAATGCATGGGGCCAAGCATCGCTACAAGAAGAAGAAGAATAGCGCAAATAATATCAACAAATGACTACAGATACCGCAACCTGAATGTGGCACCAAAGGAACTGAGAAACCTTCGCCGAGTTAGGAGAATTTGGTAGAACTAGATCTAATCTCCCTATCCAGTGGCGTAAGTTACCGCTAGAAAAGAATGATTTATAACGATGGATCTCATATTCAGAGTTTAAGCGTTTTTCAAGCAATCCACAGTCAATACCTAATATTGCAAAAAAACTTAATGCCCTTATCAACGAGCTAATTGAACTTAATCAGACCCAAAAAGTTTTCTGCCAACCAAAATGCAGTAAAGGTAAACTTTGAGTGGTGACTCATGTGAAAAAACACACACATTGGCGAACTTATATATTATTTGCCTATAAAATTTGGTTTTACGACTACAGTAAAAAACGTCAAACAACGCCTAGCCAGCGGGATAGGAATCTTGGAATAGAGCCGCAATAAGGCATGCACGTTAAGGAAGTTTTGGATTACGATTTGAAGACAAAAGATAAAAATTGACCTTACCGCTGTTAAAGAATCAGGACACTAGGAACCGAACTTAGTTGTTTGGCGTACTTAAATTCTAGTGACTGTAAAGGCTGATCTTAACACCATACAAAAAGTATGATGGGCATAGCAAGGAAGAACGACAATATGATCTTATCTATCTGCCCGCGCACCACGTCACTCATTAAAAACATGTGTCAGCCGACATGGCAACTCTAACTAAGTAAAAAAGACGATTTGAGGAGAGAAATGAAATGAGCGAGACGAAGCAGTCTGTCTCGAACCTTGAGAACGAAACGTCGTATTTAACACAATCATAATTCGCTTATAATACATTAAAGTGTATATTCATTATTTCTAATAATAATACTTTCTTCATTTAACATTAAATAAACTAGCGTGCGTCTAATTAATTATTCGGAACTCTGACAAACGTAAGTAGATATGCCATCGTGATACATGTTTGACGATTTGTGTTATGGTTTTGGACCTAACAGTGCTCTCGAGCCATAGGAGTATATTTCTTACTAAGTAACGCCAGCCATCCAGGTTTCGCAATAACTGATGCCAATTGGGAGCACCAAGAGAGGTCACCTTTTTCTATAACTACTTATTGCAACACAGTGTAGGGCTCCCCTCTGAGTTTGCTTTCAAACTGCGGTGTCGATCGGAATATTTTCTTCTTTGTCCATACGCATGACATGAGCTAGCCAGTAAAGCCTTTGGGTAATTATTTGATGCATAATCGTCACATCTGCGTAAAGCTCATATCTACAGCTATTTATTATATATTCTTCGACGCTCGCCGTTGACATCACGGATAGGACCACTTTTCTCTCGAATACTCCATCATATACACACCTTCTTTCGGCAACGTCCATTATTCTGAGCCATACATCAAGACAGGTATGATAAGTGATTTGTAGAGCGTGATTTTTGTTCGTCGAGAGATGACTTTTTCAACTAATCAATCCAAAATAGCACTTGTTGGCCATTAGTAGATTTACCAGGTCTGAAGATGCATTGACAAGGTCCAAACAGTTTGGGTTTCAGTCTTTTGCAGAACCTTGTACGCCAAATCAAGCAGACTGGTCTCATTTCATATAAATTACTTTTGAAATTTAGCGCTATGGATCGCCTTTCTTGTGGATTGGATAGAGTACACTTAAGTTCCATATTTTGTACAGAAGTTGATGCATACTCTTTACCAACTCCTGTTTAAACAGCTTGGCGGGTATTCCGTCATTACCTAGCGCCTTGTGATTCTTAAGCCGGGTTATTGCTATTCTCACTTCGTCATAGTCGGGTGCCGGAACGTTTTGTACATCTCGCTAGCTAGCAATTAGGATAAGTGTTTCCTCCACACCTTAAGCACACACTGTAGGTCAGTTGTCAGGTCACCATTGTCGTTCCTGCAGGAATCTGCCCCGGTATATATGCTCGCACTGCTCGATCACATCGGCAGGTCAAAGATTGTTCCCGGTGAGCAGGCGTGAGCACATAGTGGAGTAGTCATCATCTGCCTGTTTCGCAGGTTTTCGATGGCAAACTTTCTTTGTGTCACTGCGCGCAATTTCCTTTCTGCACAGAGGCATATACGTATCTTGGGTGGCACAAGGTATTGATCCGAGTCGATATTTGGACCTCGTAATGTGCGCACCAGGTGGAAAACGATTTAGGTTCCCTTGGTGTTACCAATTAGCTCCAGTTAGCCAGTTAGACGACCATAAACGTTGAAACGGTTAAACGTCAATTAAGTAAGTAAGTAAAATGCGCACACGCAGGACACAAAAACTATGTCTGCTATCGATCACTACCTGTATTCTTCAATCAAAAGATAGCCAAGTAGCTTGGTATATTTTTTTACGCTGCAACCTGTTACTGCACATGACCATATTTAGAGTCGCGGTAAAGTCAATCAGCCTCAGCCCGTTAAGAGCTGTAACATTGTGAAGGCTAAATTTGCCGATTGTAGACCCATTTCTTGCCCACCCTGGCGTTAAAATTACCCAGCATGATTTTAATATCAGGGTGACAACAGCCATCGTATTTCTTTTCTTGATTTTCATAGAAGAAGTCCTTGTCCTTTTCGTCCGTATTGAAAAACTTCGAGTCAATGCGGGCCGCAGCGTGACGCTCATTCACATGAGTGAAGGAAAGTATTTAGCGGCGAAGTTTCTTGCCCATCACAAAGCCAACACGTTGGCTTTGAATTTGGCGTTTGTTCACGTGGCCACTGTAGTAAACGTCGCAAGGCCCTATCGCTCGTCTGCGATATCTGATATATAGTTGATTTCAATTTATTCAATTTGGAACATAAAATATCCATATTAACAATAATATTTCATTTGAACCATATTTCGGTGAAATTCCTAATTTCCTTCATGTCAAAGATTAAAGTTCACAATAATATTTTCACTCTATCTATCATCATGAGAACTTTATAAAAACAATAATATGTATGTATTAAATTTAAAATAAAAAGCACTAAAGCTTTGTAGTGAAAGCTTTGCTTTAGAGTGTAACTAATTGATCTAATTTCTTATACTCTGCGTGCAAAGCACCTAGGCCTACCTAGTCCAAAGTAGCATTTATTGGCAAGATTGATTCTTCGCTGGATTTCAGTGCTGATGTTGTTGCTAGTGTTGATGCTCGTTCCCAAATAAATGAAGTCTTTTACTATTTCGAAATTACGGCTGCCAACAGTAGCGTGGTTGCCAAGGCGCGTATGCGCTGACTTTTTGCTCGATGACAGCAGGTACTTCTTTTTGTCCTCAACCTCAAACTCATCTTTACCGCTTCTTTTTCCAGTTTGGAGTAAGCAGAACTAACGGCGCGGGTGTTTAGGCCGATGATATCAATGTCATCAGCATATGCCAGTAATTGCACGCTTTTATAGAATATTGTTCCAGTGTGGTTAAGTTCTGCAGCTAGTATAATTTTCTCCAGCATCAAATTGAAGAAATCGCACGATAGGGGGTCACCCTGTCTGAAACCTCGTTTAGTTTCGAACGGCTCGGAGAGGTCCTTCCCAATTCTGACTGAGCTGATGGTGTTGCTCAACGTCATTTTGCACAGCCGTATAAGTTTTGAGGGTAAACCACATTCAGACATAGCGGCATATAGGCAGCTCCTTTTCGTGCTGCCGAAGGCGGCTTTAAAGTCGACAAAGAGGTGATGTGTGTCGATTCTCTTTTCACGGGTTTTTTCCAAGATTTGGCGCATTGTGAAAATCTGGTCGATGGTAGATTTACCAGGTCTGAAGCCGCACTGATAAGGTCCAATCATCCGTTTCACGGTGGGCTTCAATCCATAATCTAGGCACCCTCTGGACATCAGTTACAAGGTCGCCGTTTTCGTTCCTACTGGAGTTTGTTCCGGTCTTAAAACCTTCCGTCTGTCACCGTATTTTTTGGTAAAATTTTCGGGCGTTATTCCTGGTGGCTAGTAGCTCAAGCTCCTCGCACTCACGCCTTTCTGCTTCTGCTTTTTTCTTTCTAAAAAGGCGTCTCGCTTCCCTTTTCAACTCACGATAGCGTTCACATATTCCTCTTGTCGCGCTCGCTTTTAACGTAGCCCTGTAGGCAGCGTCTTTTCTTTCGGTTGCAACGCGGCATTCTTCATCGTACCATTTGTTTTTTCGTCGCCGCCGGTAACCAATTTTTTCCTCGGCGGCAGTACGAAGTGCTTTGGAAATATGCTCCCACTGCTCCTGTATTCCTTCAGGATGAGTTGTGCTCTCAGAGAGCAGGTGTGAGAGTCGAGTTGCGAAATTATTGGCAGTCTGTTGTGATTGAAGCTTTTCGACGTCTAGCTTTCCTTATGTTTTTTGTTCCTTGGTTTTAGCCGCTCTGAGGCGGGTGCGTATTTTGGCTGCAACGAGATAATGGTCCGAGTCGATGTTAGGGCCTCGAATCGTGCGCACATCTAAAACACTGGAGGCATGCCGTCCATCTAGTACAACGTGATAGATCTGATTGCGAGTATTTCGATCAGGAGACAGCCATGTAGCTTGATGTGTCTTTTTATGCATGAACCGCGTGCTGGATATGACCATGTTTCGAGCACAGGCAAAGTCAATCAGCCTCAGTCCGTTAGGAGAAGTTTCATTGTGTAGGCTGAACTTTTCGACTGTAGGGCCAAAAACACCTTCTTTGCCCAACCTGGCGTTAAAGTCGCCAAGCATGACTTTTATATCATGGCGGGGGCAGCGTTCGTATGTGCGTTCTAATTGTTCATAAAAAGTGTCTTTCACCTCATCCTCTTTCTCCTCTGTCGGCGCATGGGCGCAGATGAATGATATATTAAAAAATTTTGCTTTTGTTCGGATAGCGGCGAGACGCTCATCCGCAGGCGTGAACGCCAGCACTTGGCGACAAAGTCTCTCTCCCACCACGAACCCGACGCCGAAACTGCGCTTATTCGTATGGCCACTCCGATAACTTGAGCAAATTTTGAGATATCTTTACCAAAAACGATACACGGGCTTATCTGAATCCGGAATAGATTGGTATTGAAAATGAGTGAAATCAGATAATAACCACGCCCACTTTTTCTTATATATAACATTTTGGAAAACACAAAAAACCTGATTAATTAGAAAATAATACACCTGGAATGTTAAAATTTGATGTGTGGACTGATATTGAGAGTTCTGATAAAGGTTTGAAAACATTTATGAAAATGGGCGTGGCACAGCCCATTTGTTATAAAATCAATTTTACAAATGTTATTAATTATGAATCAAAAACCGTTAAAACTATGATAACAAAATTCAGCTGAGAGCTTGCCTTTAAATGCTTCAAAGAAAAATTAATGAAATCGGTTAAAGACCACGCCCTTTTTTATATAAATGATTTTTAAAGAGGTCGTGAACGAATAAAAAGCTATATCTTTACAAAAAAGAGCTTTATATCAATTGTATTTCTTTTCCTAAGTGGAATTATAACAAGAAATAGGAAAAAATTCAAATTTTTGAAAATGGGCATGGCATCTCCCCTTTTATGACTAATCAATTTTCTAGAGGATCGTAATAAGATTGGGTACAAATTTTTATACTCAGTTGAGCAGAGCTCACAGAGTATATTAACTTTGATTGGATAACGGTTGGTTGTACAGGTATAAAGGAATCGAAATCATCAGGATCGAAAAAAAAAATTGATTGAGCCATGTCCGTCCGTCCGTCCGTCTGCCCGTTAACACGATAACTTGAGTAAATTTTGAGGTATCTTGATGAAATTTGGTATGTAGGTTCCTGGGCACTCATATCAGATCGCTATTTAAAATGAACAATATCGGACTATAACCACGCCCACTTTTTCGATATCGAAAATTTCGAAAAACCGAAAAAGTGCGATAATTCATTACCAAAGACGGATAAAGCGATGAAACGTGGTAGGTGTGTTGAACTGATGACGCGGAATAGAAAATTAGTAAAATTTTTGACAATGGGCGTGGCACCGCCCACTTTTAAAAGAAGGTAATTTAAAATTTTGCAAGCTGTAATTTGGCAGTCGTTGCAGATATCATGATGAAATTTGGGAGAAACGTTACTCCTATTACTATATGTATGCTTAATAAAAATTAGCAAAATCGGAGAACGACCACGCCCACTTTTAAAAACAAATTTTTTAAAGTCAAATTTTAACAAAAAATTTAATATCTTTACAGTATATAAGTAAATTATGTCAACATTCAACTACAGTAATGATATGGTGCAACAAAATGCAAAAATAAAAGAAAATTTCAAAATGGGCGTGGCTCCGCCCTTTTTCATTTAATTTGTCTAGGATAATTTTAATGCCATAAGTCCAACAAAAATTTACCAATCCTTGTGAAATTTGGTAGGGGCTTAGATTCTAGGACGATAACTTATTTCTGTGAAAAACGGCGAGATCGGTTGAAGCCATGCCCAGTTTTTATACACAGTCGGCCGTCTGTCCTTCCGCTCGGCCCGTAACACGATAACTTGAGCAAAAATCGATATATCTTTACTAAACTCAGTTCACGTACTTATCTGAGCTCACTTTGTATTGGTATAAAAAAAGGCCGAAATCCAACTATGACCACGCCCACTTTTTCGATATCGAAAATTACCAAAAACGAAAATAATGCCATAATTCTATACCAAATACGAAAAAAGGGATGAAACATGGTATTTGGATTGGTTTATTGACGCAAAATATAACTTTAGAAAAAAACTTTGTAAAATGTGTGTGACACTTTCCATATTAAGTAGAATAAAATGAAAAAGTTCTGCAGGGCGAAATCAAAAGCCCTTGGAATCTTGGCAGGAATACTGTTCGTGGTATTGCATATATAAATAAATTAGCGGTACCCGAAAGAAGATGTTCTGGGTCACGCAGGTCCACATTTTGGTCGATATCTCGAAAACGCCTTTCGTTTGATATCCATATCGTACAAACAAAGTCTAGAGTCACCCCTGGTCCACCTTTATGGCGATATCTCGAAAAGGCGACCACCTATACAACTACCATCACTCCCTTTTGAAATACTCATTAATACCATTAATTTGATACCCATATCGTACAAACACATTCTAGAGTCACCCCTGGTCCACCTTTATGGCGATATCTCGAAACGGCGTCCACCTATGGAACTAAGGATCACTCCCTTTTAAAATACTCATTAACACCTTTCATTTGATACACATGTCATACAAACACATTCCAGGATTACCCTCGGTTAATTTTCCTACATTGTTATTTTCCTTTATGTTGTCACCATAGCTCTCAACTGAGTATGTAATGTTCGGTTACACTCGAACTTAACCTTCCTTACTTGTTTCGTTATATCAATAAATATTTTTAATAAAAATGGACGGGATAGGTTAAAGACTACGCCTACTTTTATATACAAGGAATTTAAAAGGATCGTAGACTAGAATAATAAGCTTTATCTTAGCGAAAAATAGTTTTGTATCTATGATATTTCACTTATCAAATTTTATTGTAAGAGGATTTTGGTTAGGTTTGGTGGTAGGTACCCTTATAGGCGAAGCTCAGTTGGACAACATGAAGGCCCGTTGTGATACCACATACAAAAAATAACGGTGACGTTGATATAGCTACTTGGAGAATCGTTGTGTAGCAACGATAAATTTCCGAATGATACCAAACTCAACCTTGGATAAATCCCCGGGAGATCCAAGTTAGTCGCGAACGAAGTACTTTCGCCTAGTTCTGGCAAAAGCTGGGCAATCTAGCATAAAGTGATTTTATGATTTCACCTCATCATCCTCCATACAGCTGCAGCAGGATGTAGTTTCCAGTATATTGAGATGTACCGCATAGATACCCACGGGACAGTGTCCTGCCAAAATCCCAATGACCATTGATAGGTGAGCCTTAGTGAACTCAATTACTTCGGCAGACCTCCTGCCATCCATTTTCGGCTAGAAAGATCTTGCTACCCTGCAAGAGGTGGTGTCCGTCCAACGTTTGCTGAGCTTACTCGGGGCCCAGCTGTGGTAGAGCAAGCCACAGGTGGCCAGCCGAATCCCGAGATCCTTACAGCCATCTTCATGCGGTTCAGTTGTACCGATGCGGGCTAAGATATCCGCTTTACAGTTGAACGGGATGCCACTATGGCCCGGGACTCAGATAGTCTTAATTATAAAATAGCTCGATGCAATTGCAAGCGAGGTCAGGCACTCCCAGACCACCCTCGATCGAACTGTAGTTGAATTCAAGGCCTTAATAGCCGCTTGACTATCAGAGTAGATGTTGAATTCCCTAACCGTAGTAGCACTGGATAACATGTCATCCACCGCATCCTCAAACGCACAACTTCCTCTTGGAATACACTGCAGTGATCAGGCAACTTAAACTTGCGGCTTACATTTAGCTCTTGACAAAAGACCCCCCCACCAACTTTTCCGTCCAACTTGTAAGAGGAAATTGGGAGAAATGGGCGGTGCCACGTGTTATGTAGAAAAGTAATTTATCTGAAACGAACTGTACAATTGAAGCTCACGCTGAGTATATAATGTTCGGTTACACCCGAACTTAGACACACTTACTTGTTATAAGCTCATATTAAATTATGTGCTGAAGGTACAAATTGAGTCAGTGAAAGCTGAAGGCAATAAATGAAGAATGTGCAGCGCTTAAAGAAGAAACGGAAAAAAGTTATATCTATTTTTTTTTTGCACAGTGTTTTTCATTTTTGACTTATTTCATCTCTTTTCATTTCATTTTATTTACTAGCATTTGCAAAGACTTTATAGCTGCTTATGAACTTTGATGTGAATTAGAATGACTCGAGTTTTCATCTCTCATAATGAAATGATGGAATGTAATGTGAAATTTACTATTTAAAAATAAGATGAGAATGATTGCAATATATTAAACTTTCTACGGAAATGAAAAAGTCAGTATCGAAACTGAAAAAAATATTTGTTGTTGTTGTTGTTGTTGTAGCGATAAGGACGCTCCCCTAAGATTTTAGGGAGTGTTATCGATGTTGATGGTCCTTTGCTGGATAAAGATGCGGTGCTTTCCGGTGACAAGCACGATGAAGATACTCACACATGGAGCCTTCTACACTGAATGTAAAAGACTGGTAAAATCAACCGAAGTACGGGTCAATTCAATCGAAATGTCTGTAAATTTGTATCCATCGCAACAAGATGTTGAATCAACTGCGCACAAATCGTTGATTCGTAATTGCCCGTTTTAGTAGTCAAATGATCAAAAAAAGTTGTTGTGACAGCTTTGTACGAAAGTATCTATGTTGCGGCATTTGCAAGGCAGATGAGCTTTCACTCAGATCTTTTCATCGCAGAAATACACTCGGAGTGCTTGCCGAACAGTGCCCAGGGGCGACCCCGCTTAGGAAAATTTTCTTCTAATTGAACCCAGGGTCTTCGGTGGGGTAGGCGGAGCACGCTACCATCACACCACGGCGGCCGCCATATACATACGTAAATATGTGCATACATATAGTACACAGCATACATAAGTACAAAGTAGAGAGCGCAGTGAGCGTAAAATTCTCTTTGAAATTTGCTCATGTATTGACTGTTCATCGCTGTTGAAATGAACAGTGAGATCAGTTGTGTTAACAAAAAAATCAGTTAGATTGATTAGGAATCTGTCAATTTTACAGAATTTTGTTAACTTAAGAGCGACAATTTCTCTTCTGTTGAAATGATTTGTTTGCTTGACAAAGAACTCGGTCGAATTAGCCATAATTCGATCAATTTCACCGAATCTCCGTTAAGTCAAAAACAACAGAACCGATTTGTTGATTTTACTAGCACCATTTCTTTCAGTGTATGTCATCCCACCCTTCCACCCCCTACATCCATGCGAAACTTGGGGTCGCCAGAGCCTCCACTGCTAAAGAAACAAGACGGCCTTGGGTAGGTGAGGTTGAAAATTGGTTAAGAGAAGCTATAAATTGCGCTGACAATCCCTTGAAAGGGTTGGGCTACACAACCCTTGAATCCGTTTGGTATTTTAGTCGCCTCTTACGATGGCCATATCAACCGTGGGTATATCCTAAGCTGCTAACCCGCTGGGTGTCTGAAAAATAGTCTTCATTAATAGTGTATCTGTTGAAAAGTTTTCATTTTATGAGACACAAAGCCAACAGCAAACGCCTCACTTATTCCACAATATTTTCGGCGGCGTAATCTGCGTGCGGTTGGGTTATCGCCAACTTCCAAAAAAAAAAAAAAAAAAACACAGTGAAAAACCCTTAAAACTTACCACTTGTTGATGTCACAAATATAGAACATACAAAGTATTAAATTTATATTTGGACTGTCTATAAAATAAAGAATGTTCTAACATTGACCATTAACTACAAGAAAGTGGATCCTGCAAACTGCGCCGACTATCTCGGAATCAAATTCATTAATATCGCGTATAAGGTCCTTTCAAGCGTTTTGTGCGAAAGATTGAAGTCCACCGCGAATAGGCTGATTCTACTATAGGCCAGATTTTGACCATGCGCCAAATCTTGGAAAAAACCCGCGAAAAAAAAATGTACACACATCACCTCTTCGTCGATTTCAAAGCCACCTTCGACAGCACGAAAAGTAGCAGCCTATATGCCGCTACGTCTGAATTTGGTTTCTCCGAAAAACTTATACGGCTGTGCAAATTGACCTTGGACAACACCATCAGAATTGGGAAGGCCCTCTCCGAGCCGTTCGAAACTTAACGAAGTTTCAGACAGAGTGACCTTTACTAGCTCCAGACCTTAACCGCTCTGAAACAATATTCTATCGTGCAATTACTGGCGTTGGCTGATGACATTGATATCATTGGCCTGAACACCCGCATCGTAAGTTCTGATTACTGTAAACTGGAAAAAGAATGGAAGAGATGGGTTCAATGGTGAATGAGGACCATGGAAGCCACGCTACTGTTGGCAGTCATAATTTTGAAATAGTAAAAGACTTAGTGTATTTGGGAACCAGCATTAACACAAACAACAACATCAGTTCTGAAATCCAGTGAAGAATCTTTCTTACCAATAAATGCTACCTTGGACTAGGAAGGCAATTGAAATGTGGAGTCATTTCCCGGAAAACGAAAATCATGCTCTTCAAATTACTTATCCTACCCATCTGGCAGAAGCATGGATCATAACAAAATCAGATGAAGCGGCTCTGGGAGTGTTCGAGAAAAAAGTTCTTCGAAAGTTTTATGGACCTCAACGTGTTGGCCGTGGCGAGTACTCAAAAGGATTTAATGATGAGCTGTAGAAGCTTGACGTAGACATCCACATATTCCGGTGAATTAAAACGCTGGCTAGGAGTGTTTTGCAAATAATAGATGAAGCTCCAGCTAGGGAAGTTTTTTTTTATCGGAACCCGCCTTTGGAAGCAGAGGTTGGCCCCCACTCCGCTGGAAGGACCAGGTGGAAAACGATTTCACTCTCCCTTGAGGTGACCAATTGACGTCAGTTGGCGGAGCGAGAAGCTACTGGTGTAAACCCAACAGAAGTAGAGCCTAGAGCTTAACCCATCTCCATCCATCTCCTTGACTGTAATACTAGTCGGAAATGGCATTTAGATGGTTGGAGCTCTAGTGTAGGTCCAAAATCGCTTAGGTGGTTAAGCGCCAACTAATGGAGATGAAAAGTCTTACAAGGCTTTGATGCCTTCTATTCTGGAAAAAATACTAATTTCCATATCTTTATCATATATGTATATCTTTTAGTTTTTCCCAAAATTAGTCCTTATCTGCTTCGTCTACATAAAAAAATGCTGCGTAGTGATGCTCATTCTCAGCAATATGTATGTATGTAGCCTATACCATGGCTTTGACTTGTACTTCCATCTTTATGACTGGCAAGATAGGTGTGCTCTATTGCCTCGTCTATTACTAAGCCTTCAACCAGCATCAGTACCTTATCCTAGAAAGTTTCGGATGCTCCAGGTATACGCCCTCAAATCATTGCCCTTAAAACATCTGCCATGATCAACACCACAAAAAGCAGAACTCATCTTAGGGTGGTTGCTTGGTAATGATTTTTACGTGGCGCTCACTAAGCCCAGCGCACCCCGCGGGTACAAGGTTTGAATTTAAGTCACAACAAACATGTTTTAATACTTTTCCTGAAATAGTTTTATTTGTTGTTATGTTATTGCTTGTTTTTTTTGGTTTTTTTTTGTACCACTTGTCTGGTGTTGGGATGCTTGAGCTATGTTCGCTACTCATTACGATGGCTGCGCATGCGCAGGTACGATTTAATGAGCACTAACTATTACACCACTTTTTATTGCTTCAACATTATTGCATGCGTCATTTTTGTAGTTGCTGTAAAGCTGAAGTGGTATGTTTGTATATGCTGCTTCACTTTGGTTTTTGTTTTTTGCTCGAGTAAAAAGTGATATTAAAATAGAGCAACAAGCTGAATAAAAAGCAAGTAGAAACAAGTAAGGAAGGCTAAGTTCGGGTGTAACAGAACAATACACACTCAGCTGAGAGCTTTGGAGACAAAATAAGGGAAAATCACCATGTAGGAAAATGAACCTAGGGTAACCCTGGAATGTGTTTGTATGACATGGGTATCAAATGAAAGGCATTAAAGAGTATTTTATGAGGGAGTGGGCCATAGTTCTATAGGTGGACGCCATTTAGGTATATAGCCATAAAGGTGGACCAGGGGTATCTCTATCATGTGTTTGTACGAGATAACGCCATAAAGGTGGACCAAGGGTGACTCTATAATGTGTTTGTACGATATGGGTATCAAATGAAAGGTATTAATGAGGGTTTTAAAAGGGAGGGGCCCTTAGTTGTATATGTGAAGGCGTTTTCGATATATCGACCAAAATGTGGACCAGGGTGACCTAAAACATCATCTGTCGGTTACGGCTAATTTATTTATATATGTAATACCACGAACAGTATTCCTGCCAAGATTCCAAGGCCTTTTGGTTTCGCCCTGCAGAACTTTTTCATTTTCTTCTTCTTAATATGGTAGGTGTCACACCCATTTTACAAAATTTTTTCTAAAGTTATATTTTGCGTCAATAAACCAATCCAATTACCATGTTTCATCCCTTTTTTCGTATTTGGTATATAATTATGGCGTTTTTTCATTTTTCGTAAATTTCGATATCGAAAAAGTGGTCGAGGCATTTCAGATTTCGGCCATTTTTTATACCAAGATAAAGTGAGTTAATTTTTATCCAGAACACATATAGTAATAAGAGCAACGTTCCTTCCAAATTTCATTATGATATCTTCAACGACTGCCAAATTACAGCTTGCAAAACTTTTAAATTACCTTCTTTTAAAAGCGGGCGGTGCCAGCCCAAATCTTACGAGCTTTCTATTCTGCGTCATAAGGTCAACCCACCTACCAAGTTTCATCGCTTAATTCGTCTTTGGTAATAAATTATAGCATTTTTTCGGTTTTTCGAAATTTTCGATATCGAAAAAGTGGGCGTGGTTATAGTCCGATATCGTTCATTTTATATACAAATTTCATCAAGATACCTAAAAATTTACTCAAGTTATCGTGTTAACGGACAGACGGACGGACGGACGGAAATGGCTCAATCAAAATTTTTTCGATCCTGATGTTTTTGATGTATGGAAGTCTATATCTATCTCGATTCCTTCATACCTGTACAACCAACCGTTATTCAATCAAAGTTAATAAACTCTGTGTGCAAAGCACGCTGGGTATAAAAAAAAGGTTAAGTGCACAAGATGAAGACTTGGTGCGTATGCTGCAATGCCACTTAAAATACTGCAAGTTACAATTACAAAAATAACAAAAAAGATTTGTCAAGTCGTAAAATATGACAACAACTGAAAATGAAGCGCTTTTTCAACATTTTTTCGCGCATTTTTTCGTCTTCTTCCCAGCAAACTGTCTGCCTAATCGAGATGCGCCTTTTTAGTCGAGTATGTAATATGTATGTATGTATGTGTGAAAGTATAGTGATGTTACCTATAAACTGAAATAAAACTACAACATTTTTGTTCAGTTTATTTGTAATTGAGAAATAAAATATACGAGATTTTGATACTAAAAGGAAATTGTGAGACGAGCAGAAAAAGGACGAAAAACATTTTTATGAATCAATTAAATTTTTGTATTGTTTTTATTGTTGTTACTGCTTTTGTTGTAGTAGTACTTATGCATAACTTTTGATGCTGTTGCAAGTAGATGTGTGTTCTATTGCAGCAGATACTACAAAAACAATTTCGCTGCGCTTATAAATCATTGGATTGTGTGATGCAAGTTGTTGTTGTTTTTTTATATTTGTTTGAAACTTTTGTTTTTTGTTGGTATGCTAGATTTTAATACCCAATTGTTGGTACAGTACTAAACAGCTATGAAAAGGTTAGGTTAAGTTAGGTTGAACTGGCTAGTCCGTGAAGACCTCACATATCACCAGCAGTTTCCTTAATGGCTAACCTGAAAACCCCTATCAGAAATCATGACCTATGTGTGCCCGCGATTGAGTCCACGCCTTTCGTCGATCATGTGCAGCTCTCGCATTCTTTTTATCTGATTGGAACATCTACGGTACAAAGAAGGGCCTAAGAACCCAATATAGATGTATATTTCTCCTTATTCCACTTCTTTCCAGGGATTGCTTTAATTCTAACACATTTTTAGATGTTGTGCCATGAGCTATTATAGTCTTAATTTCTGCTGGGTTGTCAATGAAAAAATTTACCTGGCTGAAGTTTAAGCTATTTTCCTCCAGTGTTTATACTGCTCTAGTGACGGCTACTACTCGCGCCTGAAAAACAGTCACTGCAGTGATCTGGAAGCTTGTAGGAAATGTTTATTTCCGCACCAGCACGGTGAATCGCAGACCCTACTCCTTCCATTAGTTTGGAGCCATGTGTGTACATGTGTATCACCTCGTCTCCCATTTGAGCACCCTTGCGGCAACTATTCACCTCGACTGTGGCTGCAAGAGTCCCTTCGCAGTGTAGGTACGAAAAAAGGTAGTATATTTGTCCTATAGTTGATGCGCTATATTAATATGGCCGTATGGTGTGCGCTCGAGCTGGTCTAAGCAATTAAGTCCCGTTGCAGTAGTTAACGCTACCTTCTTTGACACCAGGTCTACAGGTGGAATGGCATACAGTGTAGATGTTGCGGCTGTTTTCATGGCTCCCGTAATGTTAAGCATTGATAGCGAAAGAGACAGTATCTAATTTTTTGAGATGGGTTCTATTTTATGGCTGTCCACCAAACAAGGTCTACATAGTAGAGGATAGGCTTTACAATCTTTGTAAATATCCAGTGAGAGGGATATCGTTATAAAGTGCCGTCGAGGCCTTCTCTACTCTTTTTTCCACGTCGAGCTTTCACGAGAACTTACTGTCTTGATTGATTTCTAGATATTTTTTGCAAGGCTTCTTCTGCAGGGGCACCTCTCCTAGCTTTGGGCTGCTCCAATTTGGTGCCTTGTACCTCGTAGTAAACAAGACCATGCCCAACTTCTCTGCGTTGGCACTCAATCCGACGTTAGATGCGTACGGATGTATCTCCAGAGCTAATAGGTGGAAGGCATTTTAAATTTATCACAACTGCGGCGTCATCTACAGATGGCGTAAATGTGTTGGACCCTCATATCATTACCTGAGCAGTTGGCTGACGATCAGCGTCCAAAGCAGAGGTGATAATACCCCGCACTACGGCGTCCCTCTTACCATTGGTTTCGTGTCCTTATACAACCCCATTGTGAAGTATTCTTCCTGCAATTCAACATGCAGCCAATCCATCTGGTTATGGCTGAATGTGATTCTATGTAATTAAGACCATACAGTTAAGACCATCCATGATCGTCCGTTTAGAGACGTTGTTGAAAGCACTGCAATATCTAAGAAGACTCCTGGAGCATACCCCTTATATTCCAGGGCTTTCTCTATGTTAATAACCACCCTATGCTCGTCTACTGACTTGCCTATGGTGTATGCACTAAAACAAGACGAGTAGTTCTCCAAAAGTGCGGTACATAATTCAGTGCTGTTGTTGTTGTTGTTGTAGCGATAAGGTTGCTCCCCGAAGGCTTTGGGGAGTGTTATCGATGTAATGGTCCTTTGCCGGATACTGATCCGGTACGCTCCGGTACCACAGCACCATTAAGGTGATGGCCCGACCATCTCGGGAACGATTTATGTGGCCACATTAAACCTTCAGGCCATCACCTCCCTCCCCACACCCAAGTTCCATGAGGAGCTTGGGGTCGCCAGAGCCTCGTCTGTTAGTGAAACAGGATTCGCCGCGGATAGGTGAGGCTGACAATTGGGTTTGGAGAAGCTATATATTGCGCTGGCAACCTGAAGGGTTGCGCTACACAGCCCATTGAATCTGGTATTTTACTCGCCTCTTACGACAGGCATACCTACCGCGGGAATATTTTGACCCCTAACCCGCTGGGGTACATAATTCAGTCTTATGCACCCATCGAATATTATTTTAAGCCATTTCATTTTAAGCCATTTCACAGCCATTTTGCAGGTAATGCACCATCTGAGCCCGGCGATTTGAACTAAGAGAAAGTCTACACCGCCCATTCGATCTGTTATAGGTCACTAAAGCCCGGAACTACCTGCTACGTCATCGAAGTGTAAGTGCTGCCTGTTGGCCCTTCTGAATATACTTCCGATTGCAAAACCGAGCTATTTTGCTGGAACGCTCGATGTCCGTACAGAAATTTTCCCTGAGATTCTCTTACTCGTGGAAATTTCACGCTTGAAGATCCCTATACTCATCTCTGCGCACTTCGCTTTACGCGACCTTTGCCAACTTAAATATTTATTTCATCTATCTTCTAAGAATACTCAGCTCCTTGTTCCAGTAAGACGGCTTTTGCTCTTACTTTTGTTATCGGTCAAGCTCTTTTATACGCAGTCATGAGCGTCCTTGGATTTCTCCTGTTCCTCCACATTTGCAATCTCTTTGATTTATCCCAGTCTTGCATCTACATGTTTTTTTAAAATTTGGTTCAGTTCATTGACCTATGCATATAGGGTTTCGATGATTCCTTCCTCCTCTATCCTTTTTATGGGGATGGTAAAGCTGATATGTATATGCATGGTGGAAGAAGGATGGTCTGGCAAGGACCATCGCGTCATACGTTTATATAACACTAAATAGCACAATAAAAGCAAGAAGAAAAACAACAACAACAAAAAATTATGTATTTGCTTATGATTTTGAGTTCAACATCCTCCTACTGAAGAGTTACGTCTTCCCGTTCTTTAATATTGTTCCTATTACCGTATACGGAATTGAATAAACTTTACAACACGGTATAAAAGATAATCAATGCTGTGAGTTGATATAAGGTAAACGACCATAAGGACATTTAACCTTATGACTCCTTTGCAATAACCAAAAGTCAGTTGACTTTATGACCATTTGAGATAGATAGAAGATTAGTTGAATTTATGACCTTTTTAAATTTCATGTGGAGATAACTTTAATTGACCTTATTTCCATTTGATTTGGTCATAAGGTCAATTGACGTTATTGCCGTTGACCTTATGTCACCTCTCTGTTGCTAACATTTTCATATGTGTAAGAAAAAATTATTAAACTTTTTGTCTCTTGAGGAAATAGAAGTTGACTGTATAAGCATTTGAGTAATGCAAAACGGTCATAATATCAATATCGGTGGCATTGATAATATTTAAAATTTGACGTTATGACCATTTTATAGGTTCTTTTGACCTTGTGGCCATTTTAAGTGGTCATAAAGTCAATTGACGTTAAGACTATTGAACTTATGTCACCCCTCCAATGAATACTATGCCTTCATTCTTGTCTACTTCTGCCGTTACGTTTGGAATTTCCCAATAAGAAATTTTTAGTTAAGAATAACCCTGTTCGTCCAGAAATTCAGTGCGGCAGTGATGAGACCACCACGCTTTGGGCAAAGTAATGCTTCCAAAAGCTGCTGCGGGTTATATCAGAGTAGCAAAGGCTTTTTTACACACTTTGCGTGTCTATTGTTTTACATATATACATATTTGTTGTTGTCTCTTACAATTTCTTTATTATAGCTATTGTCTTACTTGTGCTTCCTAGAGACGTTGCCTCCTTGTCGCTGTTGGCAATTACAATGTTGTTAAATGTCGCTATTTAACTGTCTAAGAGGCAGTGATTTTTTTGTCATTCCTTCCATTCTCCCGGTTTTAATGGCTTACTTACCACAGCGAAAGGTAAAACAATATTACTGCCTAGTAAATAAATAGTACTAGAATATGTTGTTGCTGCAACAAGAAAACATTACAACGCAGCGCGGCAGCACATGTGCATGCGCCAACAACACAATTAAAATTGTTACAATTTTTTTTTATTAAAATAGCTAAAAATGTTGTTCACATGAAATTTATATAATTTTCTGAATTGTTGTTGTCCAGTGGCAGCCAATGATTATGCAGCCCGATGGTTGGCGTTTTTTTTTTTTGTTTGGTTGCCTCTTTGTTGGCGGGCTCCTTAAGCCATCGCATATGGCACAGATTTTTAGTAAATTGGGATATTAAATAAGGAGCGCGGTGATTAATCACTCTATTCGTGTGCCATGTGGCTCCATTGTTTGGGATTTGGGAAAGTGATTGGCGAGATATCAACTAAGATTTAGTGACTATAATGAACTTTTAACTGTAAAATTAGACGGGTTTTTATGTCATTAGCTAAATGGTGGTCAATTTTGCATGTCAACAATAGGTTTAAAATGTAATAAGTGCTCTTTTTGACATGCTTTCCGAAGTTGTGCTATTCTGTGGGCTTTTGCAATTTTTTTTAAGATGAGAAAATTTTACATAAACTTTCAAAATTTTTGTCAATATTGTGGCGAATATTAGCATCACTACGCTGTTAGTAAATAATCACAACAATAATAAAAAGATGATAAAAAATTTTAGGGACTACCTTTATATAAATGGACCAAAAAATAGAAGGCAATTTCTGCTTTAATACAGACATAATCTTGTTGAATTTTGACTAAAAAGCTTAAACAATAGCTCTTGTAAAAGAATTTTGGGATTTAAGACTGTAAAGGTGGAGCGCAATCTTTCAATTTAAGGCAAACTATATATATTTTTTTTTATGTACTTAGGATTAACTAATTGATTATTTAAAATTTAAGCACGCGCTCTACCTTTATAATTTTAAATCCAAAATTCTTTTACAAGAGCTATTGTTAAAGTTTTTTAGTCAAAATTCAACAAGATTATGTGTGTATTAAAGGAAAAATTACTTACTTACTTAATTGGCGCTTAACCGTCTAAACGGTTATGGCCGTTCAACAAGGCGCGCCAGTCTCTCCTTCGCTCCGCCAACCGGGGCCAATTGGTCACACCAAGGGAGTTTAAATCGTTTTCCTCCTGGTCCTTCCAACGCAGTGGGGGCCGCCCTCTACCTCTGCTTCCATAGGCGGGTTCCGATAGAAACACTTTCTTGGCCGGAGCATCATCTTTCATACGCATAAAATGGCCTAGCCAGCGTAGCCGCTGCGTTTTAATTCGCTGGACTATATTGATGTCTGCGTATAGCTCGTACAGCTCGTCATTAAATCTTCTTCGGTACTCGCCATCGCCAACGCGTAGAGGTCCATAAATCTTTCGAAGAACTTTTCTCTCGAACACTCCCAAAGCCGCTTCATCTGCTGTTGTCATGGTCAATGCTTCTGCCCCATATAGCAGGACGGGAACGATAAGTGACTTGTAGAGTATGATTTTCGTTCGCCGAGAGAGGACTTTACTTCTCAATTGCCTACCTAGTCCAAAGTAGCATTTATTGGCAAGATTGATTCTTCGCTGGATTTCACTGCTGATGTTGTTGCTAGTGTTGATGCTGGTTCCCAAATCAACGAAGTCTTTTACTATTTCGAAATTATGGCGGCCAACAGTAGCGTGGTTGCCAAGGCGCATATGCGCTGACTCTTTGCTCGATGACAGCAGGTACTTCGTTTTGTTCTCATTCACCATCAAACCCATCTTTACCGCTTCTTTTTCCAGTTTGGAGTAAGCAGAACTAACAGCGCGGGTGTTTAGGCAGATGATATCAATGTCATCAGCATATGCCAGTAATTGCACGCTTTTATAGTATATTGTTCCAGTGCGGTTAAGTTCTGCAGCTAGTATAATTTTCTCCAGCATCAAATTAAAGAAATCGCACGAAACCTCGTTTAGTTTCGAACGGCTCGGAGAGGTCCTTCCCAATTCTGACTGAGCTGATGGTGTTGCTCAACGTCATTTTGCACATCCGCCTAAGTTTTGCGGGGAAACCAAATTCAGGCATAGCGGCATATAGGCAGCTCCTTTTCATGCTGTCGAAGGCGGCTTTAAAATCAACGAAGAGGTGATGTGTGTCGATTCTCTTTTCACGGGTTTTTTCCAAGATTTGGCGCATTGTGAAAATCTGGTCGATGGTAGGTTTACCAGGTCTGAAGCCGCACTGATAAGGTACAATCAGCCGGTTCACGGTGGGCTTCAATCTTTCGCACAATACACTTGAAAGGACCTTATATGCGATATTAAGAAGGCTGTTTCCACGATAGTTGGTACATTTTGCAGTATCTCCTATCTTGTGGACTGGGCAAAGAACACTTAGATTCCAATCGTCGGGCATGCACTCGTCCGCCCATATTTTGCGAAGAAACTGCTGGATGGGTCTTACCAACTCCTTGCCGCCGTACTTGAATAGCTCACAGGCAATCCATCAGCGCCCACGACCTTGTTGTTTTTCAATCTTGTTATTGTTATTCCAACTTCGTCATAAATGGGCGGGGGGACATATATTCCATCAACATCGATTGGGGGATCGGGTTCTTCATCTCTCCGCGGTGAATTGCTGCCTCCATTTAGGAGAGCAGAGAAGTGTTCCCTCCATAATGTAAGCACTCTCTGGACATCAGTTACAAGGTCGCCGTTTTCGCTCCTACTGGAGTTTGCCCCGGTCTTAAAACCTTCCGTCTGTCGCCGTATTTTTGGGTAAAATTTTCAGGCGTTATTCCTGGTGGCTAGCAGTTCAAGCTCCTCGCACTCACGCCTTTCTGCTTCTGCTTTTTTCTTCCTGAAAAGGTGTCTCGCTTCGCTTTTCAACTCACGATAGCGTTGACACACTCCTCTTGTTGCGCTCGCTTTTAACGTAGAATCACTACGCTGTTAGTAAATAATCACAACAATAAAAACAGCAAACAGTCACACTTATGTACAGGCACACATACAAGGCGACAAAGAATGTCTCACATACATATATGTAGCCATCAGCTAAGTGCAGAAGTTGTTAGTCGCAAATACACACGCATATGGCTAAATTACCAAGCAGGAGATACAACAGTTCTAGAAGTTGAATCGTCTAGACCTTGGGAGAAATATGCGAAGAGGCAACAGAGAGTATAAAAGTAGCGCAAGCTGAGGAATGACTAACCAGTTTGGTTTAAACCCGCTATTAGTTGTGAAGTGAAGTATATTCGTGAAGTACTCCCAAAGTAATCTAAATAAAGACCAGTTTGCAATACTGAATATTGGAGTTATTTATTCGGCAGGTCAACGATTCGAACATTAGCAAAAGGTGCATAATAACCACGATTTCCCCAAATTCGTTACAATATGATCCAAAAACCAAAAGTGAAGCAAAACAATGGAACCATGTTCTATATACATCGCGATTATCTCCACACACAATCCCTTTTGGGAACTCTGGGCGAAGAAGTGGGAACCATGAAAAGTAAACCTTCATCGAAAGTAGTTTACCCTGTAAACTCACGCTGAATTGTACAGCTGTGAAGCACATCGTTTCTACGACGGCATAGCATACTAAAAGCTTACCCTTGACTGGAGATGGTACCTTGTAGATGATGTAAGGCCACAACAGAAATCCACAGCGCAGAATATTTCCCTAAGCAGCTTGGGAGCGTGCGTCTACGGCATTTCTCCTCATGAAAGGGCAATGGAATGTCGGTGAACAAAAAATGCCAACTCACTCAATCTAAGGTACAGGTAGTTTTGGCGATTTGCAGCTTGTGGGTGTTATTTTAGCATAGCACTTTAGATGCCGCTCCAGCTCGAGAAATAGCTGTACAAGGTCTTCCTTTACCTTACCTCAATAAAAGGTGGGGGATAGACCAAGATTAATAACTCAACTGCTTTTGATGGATATGATGATGAGGTGGGAGAATTAATGGCGTCACAAATAGTGAAAGAATGAAGCGATTCGGCGCTGGAAAGTCATTTAGGTAGTGCTCGATGGCGACTACCAAAGAAGATTTAACGATGAGCTGTACGAGCTATACACATACATTAACATAGTCCAGTGAATTAAAACGCAGCGGCAGCGCTGGCCAAGGAAGTGTTTCTATCGGAACCGCCTATGGAAGCACAGGTAGAGGGCAGCCACCACTCCGCTGGAAGGACCAGGTGGAAAACGATTTAAGCTCCCTTGGTGTGACCAATTGGCGCCGGTTGGCAAAGAGAAGGAGCGACTGGCCGCCTTTTTGGACGGCCATAACCGTTTAAGCGGTCAAGCGCCAATTAAGTAATTAAGTAAGTAAGAATTGGGTTGAGAAGAAAGAAGCACTAGCCAGAAAGAAGAAACAGTGATCAGCTATAGGCGACAAGATTGCTTGTAAAGACCGGCAAAGGGAGGCGAAACACTCGAGTTCCATTACCGTTAAGCAATGTGCGGCGAAAGACCATCAACATCTATAGCAATCCACAAAACCTACGGAGTATCTTTATCGCTACAAAAATAAGACAAAGAAGACAAGACTGCAGCATTAAATCTGCTAGGCAGAGCGAACCCTCAACAGCGCGGAAATCACGGGGGAGAAAATGGAGCAAAATAGTGGTAGTATACAATAATAGATGAAGTGGCTTAAAACCCTAAGGAGGTGACGAGGAAACTCCAGCTTACTCAGAGATTGTTAGGGAGCTATCACTGTGACTCTGGTTGTCTGGTTGTCCGTGAAAGGTGAAAGAAGTAACAAAGTACCGAACTTTTCCCCTAATATACTCCTAATAGTACGACAGACAATAGAAAAGAAGCTGCTAGGTGTCATGGTCAAAATGATGTGGGACGATTCAAATACACCCCCCTCATATCCAGATTAATAGGATGGCCATTAACGGTTTTTTCTTTTCTGAAAATCATGTGGTCCTGTAGGTCCTTCTCAGCTCTCTTGATAGTTCGTATGCTCGTTTCATAAAATATTTTCCATTGAATATGAAAAGGGGTATCATTATCTACAAGTTCAGCTATATTGCAGAGATCCAGGTGATTTAGCTTGACAATTGCTTAAAGACGGGTTTCTAGACTGCCAAAGGTATTGATGAATCCAGCTCGGATTACACTCTACCAAAGGTGACGGTGCGGATCCCATGAGTTATGAAGTCATTCGAAGGACTAGCTTAAACTGTTGCAGCCTCAAAACTCGAATAAACCGAGACTGCATTTTCAAGATACTTTGGAAGAAAGCAGCATTACATCCTCAAAATAAGCAAGAAGCTTCGGAAGATATTCGTGGGCAATGACAATATTTATCTCTGCCTGAGGAAGAGAAGTGCGAGGAGCAAGAATTAAAAGTGGGGGTTTCGAGCGTACTGCTTCTGACTCATGACGAGGCTTCATTCGCTGTTTCGCTGACACAAGAGCCATGGTTTTCATTTAGGGGTAAAGTATGTGGAATCAGCTCATGCGGATTTGGCACAAATAACGCGAAGAAGAAAGACAAGTTGACTACTGCAGTCTTCGTAAGGAAAAATTAATACTAATGTGTGGTGTTTAAGTTCGGCACTTGAGACTTAGCTAATATTATTATTAGGTATCGAAAGGAAAAATAACACTCTTTTATCCTGGAACACTGCTATATGGCTCATGACGTGGTAGCTCGGACTAGTGAGTCCAGAATGGTGTTCGGTATATAATCGAGAGTGGTCTACAAGGAGCTAACGCGCGTGGTGTTTTTACATATATTGGACCAAAACCAAGTTATGTGCTTGATGCCACTACAAGCTCTGAGCGGGATATATCAAAGCTATGACTGTAGTGTCCTTGAGGAGTCATTCTAATTAGACCAAACATATATTCGCTTCACCATCTTTCTAAATAAGTTTTAAAAGATAGGAACCTTTTGACCCCCTGGCTCAATGGAATGGACCGAATGCATAGAATAAGTAGAAACAAAGCTTGGACAAATTAAAGAGGTGTTCATTGTAAAGGAACTGAAGGAATTCCAGAAAATCTCATATTTGGCGCTAAGAACTGCTTATAACAGAGACTGCACTCTTAAAGGGTTCAATGGAAAAGCAAAGCCGCCTTGGCGGTTTAATTAGCTAAGTCTCTTTAGATGACAAGTAAAATTGATTTGAATGCTAGCGAAAGTTGTGTAAAGCAAACAATGCTGTTATGAATAAGGGAATTTCAAAAGGATCTGTAAACGTGAAATCTACTAAATGAAGAAAGTATTGCAAAATTGTTTATGTAAACAATGAATCCTGTAATAGAGAACCCTTTATATAGAGATATGATACAGTGACTGATAAAAAATGAGAATGGGGAATGGTTCCGTAGCAGTGGATAGCCACTCCAGAGAGTCCCTTACATACATTTCCTATTGGGAGATAATGCGTTAGAACTGAAAAAAAAAAAACAACATTGATACTTCAAATATTAAGCGAACATATTGGATATTTCCTTCTATGCTGCAGACGGTAAGTGGAATGGTTGTGCAATGATCAACGTGATGTGATGGAGACGCGGGTAAAGGCTACTATTTTGTAAGGAGGCACAATGTTTATCCCATCAGCTGGTGTTATAATTATACTCAGCTGATTAGAGCTCACAGAGTATGATAATTTTGTTCGCATAACGGTACCGCCGTAATGGCGAGATAGATATAAACTTCTATATATAGAAATGATCTGGACGAAAAAAGAAATTCATTTAGCCATGTCCGTCCGTCAGTCTGTCCGTCCATCAGTCCGTCCGAAAACACGATAAATTGAGTAGATATTGATCTGGGTACTGGGTACTCATCTCAGATCTATATTTAAAATGAACGAAATCGGACTATAACAACGCCCAATTTTTCGATATCGAAAATTTCGAAAAACCGAAAAAGTGCGATAATTCATTACCAAATACGGATAAACGAAGACACTTGGTATGTTGGTTGATTTTATGACGCAGAATAGAAAATTAGTTAAACGTTGGACAATGGGCCTGGCACCGTCCACTTTTAAAAGAAGGTACTTTAAAAGTTTTGCAAGCTGTAATTTGGCAGTCGTTGAAGATATCGTGTTGAAATTTGGCAGGAACGTTATCCTTATTACTATATGTGTGCTAAATAAAAATTAGCAAAATCGGATTACCAACACACCCACTTTTTAAAAAAAAGTTTCTTAAGTAAAATTTTAACAAAAAATTGAAAATTTTTACAGTATATAAGTAAATTATGTCAACACTCAACTCCAGTAATGACATAATGCAACAAAATACAAAAATAACAGAAAATTTCAAAATGGGTGTGGCTCCGCCCTTCTTCATTTAATTTGTCTAGAATACTTTTAATGCCATAAGTCGAACAAAAATTTACCAATCCTTGTGAAATTTGGTACGGGCTGAGATTCTAGGACGATAACTGTTTTCTGTGAAAAAGGGCGAAACCGGTTGAAGCCACGCCCAGTTTTTATACACAGTCGACCGTCTGTCCTTCCGCTCGGCCGTTATCACGATAACTTGAGCAAAAAACGATATATCTTTACTAAACTCAGTTCACGTACTTCTCTGAACAGACTTTATCTTGGTATGAAAAATGGCCGAAATCCGACTATGACTACGCCCCCTTTTTCGATATCGAAAATTTCGAAAAATTAAAAAAAATGCCATAGTTCTGCACCAAGTACGAAAAAAGGGATGAAAAATGGTGATGGGATCAGTTTTTTGACGCAAATATGACTTTAGAAAAAACTTTGTAAAATGGGTGTGACACCTACCATATTAAGTAGAAGAAGAAAATGAAAAAGTTCTGCATGGCGAAATCAAAAGCCCTTATTCTGGGTCACCCTGGTTCACATTTTGGTCGATATATCGAAAACGCCTTTATATATACGACTAAGGGCCACTACCTTTTAAAATACTCTTTAATACCTTCCATTTGATACCCATGTCATACAAGCACATTGCAGGGTTACCCTAGGTTCAGTTCGTTCCAAAAAAACTCAATCTTGGTCCACTATTTGGTAGATATTTCGCAAACCTCTGTGGCATGGAATTAAAGACCACTTATAAACCATCCACGAAACCCTACGAAACCAACGCAGCTATAATTATTATGTATCTATGAAAAAGACAATTTTGTCTCCAAAGCTCTCAGCTGAGTATGTGATGTTCGGTTACACCCGAATTTAGCCTTCCCTGTTTGTTTTTATTTGTTCTTTTACCGCTAAACTAGTTCATCACTTAATGAGGTCATTCATGTTTTGTAAAAAACTATTAAAGATGCTGCTGAACTGGCTTTTAAGTCCGATGCCATCATTGACCTTTTGAAGTCGCAGTAAAAAAAGAAAAGGTAAGATCTGTTTTTAATATAAAAAGCGGTAAAAATTTGAATCTGTATGAGTTCGAAAAACTCATATTCAGCTACAATTAACATTTTGAACTTTTTAATGATGAGTTCGCAGAGTATCAAAGTTCTGTATAAAATTATAAGCAAAATGACATAAGTGAACTTAAATTAAGATGGAAACCATTTGTGTGTGTTCCATATGTTATCAACAAAATTTCAGTCTTTGGCTGTGCTCCAAATGTGACAAAGCTGAAACATGAGCATTAGCAGTTGTAATTACAGCAGCCATTTAGTAGTAGTTTTGTTGTTGCTATGCCCTATGGCGGCCACCGTGGTGTGATGGTAGCGTGCTCCGCCTATCACACCGTATGCCCTGGATTCAACTCCCGGGCAAAGCAACATCAAAATTTTAGAAATTAGATTTTTCAATTAGAAGAAAATTTTTCTAAGCGGGGTCGCCCCTCGGCAGTGTCTGGCAAGCGCTCCGATTGTATTTCTGCCATGAAAAGCTCTCAGTGAAAACTCATCTGCCTTGCAGATGCCGTTCGGAGTCGGCATAAAACATGTAGGTCCCGTCCGGCCAATTTGTAGGGAAAAATCAAGAGGAGCACGACGCAAATTGGAAGAGAAGCTCGGCCTTAGATCTCTTCGGAGGTTATCGCGCCTTACATTTATTTTTATGCCCATTAGCTGTGTGAATTTATAAACGGCTAAGTGTGCTTGTATCTCTTCTTAAAGTGTGCTAGAATGATTTCAGAGCCTTATGATGAGTTAGGCTAAAGGGGGCACTGTGTTTTTTTCATATCTCAGAAAAAAATACTGTAAAAAGCCACTTGAAAATATCGTTTCGAACTTGATTTTTGATGGCAAATAAATTAAAAAGTTTGAAACAGAAACCACCCTTCAATATCAAGAAAGTCCTCTTATGCCACCATCTAAAAATCATCAGCAAAATGGAACTTTTTCTTGTTTTATTTGGAGCTTTTCGGCCGGTTTATCTCAATAAAATCTACTTTTTATTTCAATCAACGCGTTTCGACGCATATTCGCGTCTTCATCAGGATTCTAATTTATTTTTTAGAAAATACGAAAAACAAAGTTATTAAATACAGGCAAATAAATGAACTTTTTACATCAAAGTTCATACAGCACAAGATGATGTCTCCCATTGCATTAGGGTTGATTAATTTGGAAGTTCCAGTATAAATAGAAACAACAAGCTATTTGCCTGTCTCCTGATTTATGATCACCAAATTGATATCGGTGTAAGACGGCAGGGATAGCAAAACTGTGCTCGATGTGCTTTCTGTGTGGGGCCCAAATATTGACCCGGACCATTAACTTTCAGCACGTCTATATGAGGCAAAGTAAGTGAGCGAAATCTTCAGCTCTATTCTTTAACGGGGCAGTAAGAGCAAATAACTGGCTGTAAAAATTAATATCGGAAAAATTCACCAGAAAATCCCGCGTCTATTGGTTATGCCTAAGATTAGAGAGAATTCTTTCACGAGCAATAATGGCGTCATCGTAAGCGACGTACAAATAATGCTTACTTAAGTTATATATAGATGAATTTTCCTCACCGCTAGCTAGAAAGGGATGATGAATTCCATATGTTAATTCTGGTAACAAAGAATAGGTTTATCTTCACGAAGATTTCCAAGTAAGAATAGTAAAGCACAAGAAAGCGACGTTCTACCCGTTGTACTGTTAAAGCCTAATTTTTTGAACAGTGCAATCAGGCTGGAATGATGGTGTGGCTTGCGCCTCAATGGCCAGAAACTGCACCACCATATTGTTTTTGAGATTCGAAAGTGGATGCCCACGAAAGCCGGTACCAAAAAACCTGTATCTCACGTTATAGCTAATTGACTACCGCCATCCTTGTGAGCAGATGTATTCCGAAAATTGTAGATCTGTAAAAGGGAGCTGATAGGTCCTATGATGTGAGAATGTTATAGGGCGAACGCGTAAACCAACTTCATCCTTTGAAAGTAGGGGGAAAATAAGGTCAATGGCCATAACGTCAATTAACCTTATGCGCACTTAAAATTGCTACAAGGTCAATTGAAGTAACGACCACAAGAAATAATCATTACGCCAAATTTCAAATAGCCAAAATGTCAAGGATATCGAACTTATGACAATTCTGCTTCTTGGAAATGGTCATAAAGTCAATTTATGGTTGCCGAATCCTAGAAAATGGGACTATTAGAAGACATAAGTGAGCTAGAAAAAAGAGTAAGCGGATTGCCTACTCCTATATTTTTGTTTAATTTCAACGACAAATCAGATTAAGAACACGTTCGAAGAGAATTTCTTAGAAATAAGAAAAACTTGTTCCACTTAAAGCCTTATAAAAATTTGGAACGCAAAATTACACTATCTGGTTTTAACCTAATGAGAAATCAGATAGCTATTTCAACTTGACGTGTAATTTATCCTGTGGACCATTTTTGGTTTTTTACTGGTCTCAATCCCGTAAATATGTTTATGGTTATGGTCATTTCCCGAAGTGGTCATAAGGTCAAACGAAAATTTCTTAAATGGCCATAACGTCAAATTTGAAAAGTGGGCGTGGTTGTGATCGAATTTCACTTATTTTCAATACCAAACTGTTCTGGGTTCAATTAAGACCGTATACCGAGTTTGGTGAAGATATCTCAATATTTGCTCAAGTTATCGTGTTAACGGAAGGACGGACATGGCTCAATCAAATTGTTTTTCGATACTGATGCTTTTGATATATGAAAGTCTATATCAATCTGTGATAGCGCATTCTCCAAATTCTGCAATCAAATACTGAAATAGGGCGTTTTGTCTTTGTCTATAGCCTTTTCGAAAGCTGTGATCAAGTGATATTCCGCTCAAGAGTTGATATACTGAAATCGAAGGCACGCAAGTTCGTTTCTTGAGTGTTTTGAATTGAAGTACTAAATTGCGTGAATACTTTCAATTGTACACGGTAAAAAGCTTAAACTTTTATTATACTCAGCTGAGCAGAGCTCACAGAGTATATTAACTTTGTTCGCATAACGGCATATCTAATCGAGATAGATATAGACTTCTATATATCAAAATGATCTGGGTGAAAAAAGAAATTCATTTAGCCATGTCCCTCCGTCCGCCCATAAATACGATAACTTGAGTAAATTGTGAGGTATCTTGATAAAATTTTGTATGTAGGTTGCTGGGCACTCATCTCAGATCGCTATTTAAAATGAACGAAATCGGATGATAACCACGCGCACCGAAAAGAGTGCGATAATTCATTACCAAAGATGGCTAAAGCGATGAAACTTGGTAGGTGGGTTGAGCTTATGACGTACAATAGAAAATTAGAAAAATTTTGGACAATGGGCGTGGCACCGCCCACTTTTAAAAGAAGGCAATTTCAAAGTTTTGCAAGCTGTAATTTGGCAGTCGTTGAAGATATCACTATGAAATTTGGCAGGAACATTACTCGTATTACTATATATGTGCTAAGTAAAAATTAGCAAAATCGGAGAAGGACCACGCCCACTTTAAAAAAAAAAAATTTTTTTAAGTCAAATTTTAACAAAAAATTCAATATCTTTACAGTATATAAGTAAATTATGTCAAAATTAAACCCCAGTAATGATATGGTGCAACAAAATACAAAAATAAAAGAAAATTTCAAAATGGGCGTGGCTCCGTCCTTTTTCATTTAATTCGCCTAGAATACTTTTAATGCCATAAGTCGAAAAAAATTTACCTTGTGAAATTTGGTAGGGGCATAGATTTTATGACGTTAACTGTTTTCTGTGAAAATGCGCGAAATCGGTTGAAGCCACGCCCAGTTTTTATACACAGTCGACCGTATGTTCTTCCGCTCGGCCGTTAACACGATAACTTGAGCAAAAATCCATATATCTTTACTAAACTTAGTTCACGTACTTATCTGAACTCACTTTATCTTGGTATAAAAAATGGCCGAAATCCAGCTATGACCACGCCCACTTTTTAGATATCGAAAATTACGAAAAATGAAAAATGCCATAATTGTATACCAAATATGAAAAAAGATATGAAACATGGTAATTGGATTCGTTTGTTGACGCAAAATATAACTTTAGAGAAAACTTTGTAAAATGGGTGTGACACCTATCATATTAAGTAGAAGAAAATGAAAAAGTTCTGCAGGGCGAAATCAAACGTCTTTGGAATCTTGGCAGGAATACTGTTCGTGGTATTACATATATAAATAAATTAGCGGTACCCGACAGATGATGTTCTGGGTCACCCTGGTCCACATTTAATACCTTTCATTTGATATCCATATCTTTCAAACACATACTAGAGTCACCACGGGTTCACCTTTATAGCGATATTTTGAAAAGGCGTCCACCTATATTACTAAGGCCCACTCCCTTTTAAAATACTCATTAACTCCTTTCATTTGATATCCATATCTTTCAAACATATTCTAGAGTCACCCCTGGTCCACCTTTATGGCGATATCCCGAAATGGCGTCTACCTATAAAACTATGGCGCACTCCCTTTTAAAACACTCTTTAATACCTTCCATTTGGAACCAATGTCATACAAACACATTCTAGGGTTACTCTAGGTTCATTTTGCCAAATGGTGATATTCCCTTATTTTATCTCCAGAGCTCTCAGCTGAGTATGTAATGTTCGGTTACACCCGAACTTAGCCTTCCTTACTTGTTTTAATATTAAAATGATTGTACTCTACAGGTAATTTCGATTATTCAAAACAGATAAAAAAATAACATTTGCCCTGTTGGTGACCTCTCTGTAAATTGGATTATTACGGAATATCAAGAATTTTTATTTATGTATATTTATTGTTTGCAAATTTAATTACAAAAGAGTCTCTTAGACAATGACAAAGCTTAAATCGTTTAATAGCTTTTTGTGAAAAAGCTACCACGTACAATTATTATATACACAAATTGAATTAAGCCAAATTAAATTAAATTGTAGACACAAATAATTGGAACAAGCCAAAGAAAGGCCAAGACATCTTAAATAATTAACAAAGAGCAAATAACAACATGCGCAATTGGGGAAAAGCCCAGTTAAGTTCATGGAGTGCGAAAAGTTATTATTGCCAAGTGAGATGAAATATTTCGGCGTTTAGGCCTGAATGAACGCGCAGTTGGAAATATTCGAGTGCAAGCAATTTTTAATTCGCTTGCTAATACAGCAATTAGCTAAATAGATTTATAAATATATAGCAAAAAAGAAAAGCCGTAGATAATTAGTCACGACGGGATTCTAAAAATCAACTAATTTTTCGCATCTTTCCCACCTTGTCAAAAAATATAAAAAAAAATAAAATTGAAAATTATCATTAAAAAAAACCACGCGCAGCTTAGTTTGCGAAACGACTACATCATTAAAAATTAAAACAATAACATTTTATAATTGAGTCATTGAATTAAGCAGACACAGCAACAGCAATAACAACAACAATGAAGGTAGTTACTGCCAAGTTTGGGAAACGCCACGAGAGCGCGTTGCTCCACGGTTGCCACACCAATTAAGAGCTGCCGCTGAGAAATTGAAGGCGAATGAAATCTTCGCTGCGCTGCTGCTGTGCGATTGCTGGTAAAGCCCACACGCAAGTGCAAATGTTTGTAGTCTATATTATTGTTGTTTAACAGTTTTTTTTGGTGATTTTGCTTTAAAATGTTATTTTTGTTTATTTTTTTCTTAATTTCACTGTAAGCTGGCATGTTGCATGGAAGCTGCCCAAACGTATTAGCAGACCTTTTATTACCGAATTTTGGGGGTGAAATTTTTTTGTGTGATCTTTTAAATAAATTAAAATTTTGGTTCAATTGAATAAAACAAAGAACAATGAATGCAAAAAGCGGTATCGGTGGGAAAAAGTGCGGTTGAAAATGTTAAAAGTATTTGCTTAAACGCGACAAACATACATATTTTACTTAAAGTTCAGCATGATGGCATCATTAGGTGAAGTTAATAGAAAATCACAGAAAATTTACGCTACCTGAAACGGTACGGGCGTATATTCAACGGTCAGAAGAGGGTAGAACTTTCAACCGCCTTGAAAAAATAGTAGAAAACCTTTGTTGGATGGTTGGTTGTGTGCCGACCGGATACCAAAGATCCGAGCCCAAGTAGCGCACCGGGCGCCATTTTGATGCATATTTCTCCTATAAACAATTACTGCTGACTTCGTATGGCTAGTCGGTACTCCATTCGAGCCATTAGGAGCAGACAGTGAGTCTATTGATATCATATAAAGAGCATTTAGATATTTTCTTAAGTTCCGGCAGTATATAACTACCCATAGTGTGAAACCGAGTGTGTGATAGAGCGACTGTTTCTTTGCTGCCCTCCTGGAAATGCTATTAAAAGGGATCCTCATTCTTTCAGCATGCAGGCCAAACGGCCGGCGGCCTGCAATTGTGGCAGTGATCATAAAGATTTTTTCCTTGACCTATTTAGTAGATCCTCTGTTCTCTTACCGTCATAGTTTGGCTTGGTTATCTTGCAGGTAGCCAAGGAGTAGCTATTGGAGACTGCTAACTCCCAGAATCTGCTATGTATCTTTATTTTGATTAATGTAAGTAGACGATGCATCTCAACTGCCTTCGCAGCCTTCAGCGGTGCCCCTGCCTTTGCAAGTTCGTCTGTTTTCTCGTTGTTCTTGATGTTCCTTTGACCAGGTACACATATAAGCGTTATGTTTGCGAAGTTAGCTGCGGCTTGAAGCGACCTCTTGCAGCTGCTGACGGCCTTAGACGAAGTGATGAAGGAGTCAAGCGCCATGAGCGCTGCTGGGGTATCTGCGTAATTGCACATACATTTTTTAGCGGTTATTGATCGATATACTTAAATCGAATGATAGCAAGTTCATTTCCTCAGTCTTTTGAATCGTTGTACTAAGCAACGAACATGTAAATAGCAGTATTAATTTTATCTATTAAATTATTCCGAGCTTCTCCGAGGAAGCCAAATCCTCAGCTTTCACTGATTTTTGCTTACCAACCACTGCAACGGTCACGTTGTTTATCGATTGATCGCTGCCTCTTTTTTGCCTACGGAGCCAAGCCAGACTCATCGCTTTGAAAACTATCGTCTTAAATGTCTTACATCCTTACAAATCCTCTCTCCAATGACACAAGTAATAATAACGCAGAACCTTTAACCATAGTGTCATTATTTCTTTGCTCCTTTTCTTATTTTGCTTTAAAGTTTTTGAAAATTTTCGCTTTGCCTTCTTCATTTTTAATTTTCATATACTCCATTTTAATGTTTAAACATCTTTGCCGACGGTAAGAATGAATACAGTATGTAAGCGTAGGGAGTAGTGTAAGCGTACCGAATCCAAACCCGTAACCGGACGGCGTGTTTTCAGTTTGCTATCGTAGTGTTAGCAGTTTGTTCTCTATGAGTTATCGGTTAGTTATCGACGGGTCATAGGCGTACTATTTATAATTATCAACGAGTTATCGGTTTGTTATCAAAGTCCTATCGGTTTGTTGTCAAAAACTTATCGATACATTATTGATAATTTATAGAAAACTAATCGATAAGTTATCAAATAGTTATCGATTTGTTATCGAAAATTTATCGATATGCTAGCAGAAATTTTTTGACTTGTTATCCGAAAGTTTAGAATTTTTTATAAAAAATTTGCGAATTTGTTTGGGGAGATAGTCGATTTTATCGAATTGTTATCATAAAGTTATCTTATTGCTTTATTTTCGTAGGGTTGTTAATTTATTATCAGCGTGTTAGCGATTTTTTATCAAAAAGCGATTTTGTTGACGAAAGATTATCGATAATTTTTCGAAAAGTAGTCGATTTACCAATATGTTGTCGGAGTGTAGTCAATTTGTTATTGGCATGTTTACGATTTGTTATGAAAAAAATCGATTTGTTGTCGAAATATTATCGATAATTTTTAGAAAATTTTTTTGATTTATTTTAAAAATTGTGCAATTTGAAATCATAGTTTTACCAATATGTTGATATTAAAAAGTTATCGATTTGTAATCACCATATATCAAAATCATCAGTATCGAAAAAAATTTGATTGAACCATGTCCGTCCCTCCGTTAACACGATAACTTGAGTAAATATTGAGATATCTTCACCAAATTGGGTACACGAGCTTATCTGGACCCAGAATAGGTTCATATTGAAAATGAGCGAAATCGGATGATAACCACGCTCACTTTTTATATATGTGACCAGGTCTATGAAAAGGAGGCTTATGACTCAAAAAAAACTACACTAAGAAACTGAGGAAATGCATTGTTTATCTTTAACAGCTGTTTCTCGCAATTTCTTTTCTTAGTCATAAGCACCCTTTTCATAGACCGGGTCACATATATAAAATTTTGGAAAACACAAAAAACCTGATTATTTAGTAAATAATACACAAAAAAAAAAAAAAAAATGTTGAAATTTGACATGTGGACTGATATTGAGACGGTCGTGGACGAATAAAATAAGACATATCTTTACAAAAAAGAGCTTTATATCAATGGTATTTCATTTCCCAAGTGGATTTATAACAATTAATAGGAAAAACTTCACTTTAAAAATGGGCGTGGCACCGCCCCTTTTAAGACTAAGCAATTTTCTATGTTTCGGGAGCCATAACTCGAAGTAAAATTAACGGATAGTAATAAAATTTTGCGCACAAATTTTCCCTATAGCAGGAAATATTTCTAGAAAAAATGGGGGGATCGGTTAAATACCACGCCCACTTTTATATAAAAGATTTTTAAAAGGATCGTTGACGAAAATAAAAAGCTATATCTTAGCGAAAAAGAGCTTTATATCAATAGAATTTTACTTTCTAAATTGAATTATAATATTAAGTTAGAAAACACTCAAATTTTTGAAAACGGGTGTGGCACCGCCCCTTTTATGACTAAGCAATATTCTATATTTCGGGAGTCATAACTCGAAGAAAAATTAACGGACCATAATAAAATTGGGTACACAGGTTTTCCTTATAGCAGAAAATATTTCTAGTAAAAATGGGCGGGATCGATTAAAGACCACGCCCACTTTTATACAAAACAAGTTTAAAAGGCTCGTAGAATAGAATAATAAGTTATAACTTAGCAGAAAATAGTTTTGAATTAATGATATTTCACTTATCAAGTTTTATTTTAAGAGGAAATGGGGAGAATTTTTTTTTTTAACGGGCGGTGCCACGTGTTATGTAGATAAGTAATTTATCTGAAATCAAATGTACAATTGCAGCTCACGCTGAGTATATAATGTTCGGTTACACACGAACTTAGCCTTCCTTACTTGTTTATATACGGTTTGTTATAAAACAGGTACCGATAAAACTTCTATAAAAAATCGATGACACATCTGTAGCTCGTCGCTATGAATCCAACGAAGTTCTTCTCAGAATGTCTGAAATTTAGTTTCCTGATTTGTTGGTTTTTTGTGGGAAATTTAAAGTGGACCCGATGTATATGCCGGCAATAAACGATTATATAAATATAGACAAGATAAAATTATACACGTGAGTTCTAAAATGGGAGACATTCTTTTATTATTTCACGATTTCTTCGAGGTCACATATTATGTAGCTATTTTTGGTCTCATTTGCATATCAAAAAAGTCATTCATCAAAACTAACATCTGTAATTTTTACTATACTCTTCGTATCATAAAACGTATATTCCCTGTTTGTGCAAAAAAAAAAAGTAAAAAAAAAAAACAATAAAAATAATAAAAAATGCAAATAAAAAAATATTCGCTTCATTCTCTTTTACCGGACACGTGCACTGACCGCGCTTAATTGCAGTTACACGCGTACAATATTTATGTCACTGAAATGCAAGGGCATATGCACTAATATGAAAAAATTAAAAAAAAAAGAAGCAATTAACTACATATTTCTTACAGGAATTTTATTTTCCAATTCCGGCGCATGCAGAGAGTTGAGTTAAGATATGAAAGCAAAAAAGCTAAAAAAAATTATTTGCTACTTTTTTTTAATGAAAAAATGTTACCATTTTTTTTTTGTTGCTGAGTTTGCTTTATGGAGCTGGTAAAAATTTCCTGAATAAAAAGTGAGTAACGGTAAAAGTTGAATTTGTTAAAAATTTCGTGCTTTAGCTATATTATAATCAAAAGCTATCTCAAACTGGGGGGAGGGGGGGTTCAGTAGTTATGGTGTGCATTAGGCTGAGAACCATAAAAAAATAACCGAAAAAAGTAAGAAAGTCTAAGTGCGGGTAAACACGAACATAACATACACTGCTGTGCACTTGAAACGCTGTTGCTAAAAAGTAGAAGTGGCTTTCAGGCGATTTTGCATATTTTCAGAGCAACAGTTGTAGCTATGAACAAAATGTTTATGCCAAATTTCGTTCGGATTTCGAGATTTTGTTCGACTTATGGCCACATCCGTTTTCAAAATTTGTTTAAGTTTAGTTCTTAGCTCAATCATACCACTGGGGTAGAATATCAGTCATATGTAGGTAAATACCATAGAGTTATTGCAAACTTTGTTAATTTAAGAGCTTTAGGAAAAGTGGGCGTGGTCTTTAACCGATTTTGATTATCTTTACTCATAAAAATAAAAACTGTAAGACGCGATAACCTCCGAAGAGATCTAAGGCGGAGCTTCTCTTCCAATTTGCGTCGTGCTCCTCTTGATTTTGGGTTGGTGTCGAAATTCTGTTTGTACAAAATTCTAAAAACAAAATTCTGCTTTTTAAAATTCTGCTTTTCTAAAATTCTGCTTTCTAAAATTCAGCTTTAAAAATTCTGTATTACAAAATTCTGTATTGCAAATTCCTGTATTGCAAAATTCTGTATTACAAATTTCTGTATTGCAAAATTCTGTATTAAAATATAATGTTAACAATGTTAAAGAGGTCATGCACTCATAATTCCGGAAGTAGAAACACCGGAAATCAATATTATGGAAGTCAATATTCTGGAAAAAACCGATCCAATACCGGCTGCGCCATGCACAGTAATTCTGCGCAGTACACCTTTCTGCGTATGAAAATCACAAAACTTGAATAAAGAAAAATTTTTCGCATTAAACATGCAGAATTTTGAAAAAGCAGAATTTTAGAAAGCAGAATTTTTTTGCAATTTACAGGATTTTGTCACCAAGAATTTCGTAATACAGAATAATGACACTCTCCCTTGATTTTCCCTACAAATTGACCGGACGGGACCTACATGTTTTATGCTGACTCCGAACGGCATCTGCAAGGCAGATGAGTTTTCACTGAGAGCTTTTCATGGCAGAAATATACCCGGAGCGCTTGCCAAACACTGCCGAGTGGCGACCCCGCTTAGAAAAATTTTCTTCTAATTGGAAATCTTTATTTCTAAAATTTTGATGTTGCTTTGCCCGTGGTGTGAACCCAGGGCATATGGTGTGGTAGGCGGAGCACGCTACCATCACACCACGGTGGCCGCCATTTTTACTCAGTTTACATAATTTGGCAAGGATAGTGTTCTGCCAAATTTCAATGTAATATCTTTAACGGTTTTTGATTGCCGGCTTGTTAAGCTTCCAAACTTTCTTCTTTCAAATGTGGGTGGTGCCACGCCCATATTCTAAAATTGTTTGGAATTTACGTTTTTTTCCATTTTTCTAAATTTTCGATATCGAAAAAGTGGGCATGGTTATCGTCCGATTTCGCTCATTTTCAATACCAATCTATTCCGGGTCGAGATAAGACCGTATACCAAATTTGGAGAAGATATCTCAATATTTGCTCAAGCTAGCGTGGTATCGGGTGGACATACAGATGGATGGACGGGCGAACGGACGGACGAACATGCCTTAATCAACTTTTTTTCTATACTGATGATTTTGATATATGGAAGTCTATATCTATTTCGATTCCTTTATACCTGCACAACCATTCGTTATCTAATCAAAGTTATAATACCTTGTGTACAACTACAGCTGGGTATATAAATTTAGCAGCGCGACATTGAACGACCGCCTTAAGCGCAACGCAGCAACAGTGGCAAGTGCAAATAATATGACAGTTATTTTGGTGCAAATTTTATTGCCAATGTCAGCGCTGAGTACTGCTCGCACGATACATTTGGTTGCTTTATTGCATCATCATAAATTAGTGACATGCAGCCGAAAAATGATAAGACACTGGCAAATGAAACCTTCATGCGAGCGAATTGTCTGCCCTTGCCACATTTTTTCAATTGCAAGCTTCTACGATGGATGCGCTTTGCCACATTGGCCATTACAAACTCAATGGTGGTGCGACAATTAATGCAACGCGACGACGAAAAACCTGCGAAAGCATTTCATTTGTCCGTTCATTGGGTTGAGTTTGTTTTGTTTTCTTTTTGTGAAAAAAAGCGGTGCAAGTTAAGTCATTAGCATTAACACGAAAAGTCCAAATTAATAAAGTTAAAATGCAAACACACATACATACATACATACATACATGCAGATCTATCGAATATATTCTGTTAGCAACAAAGTAAGGGCAGCTCATTGTCTTTCAATTACGGCAGCTGAATTTGTTGTCTTGATGAATGTTTGCGTATTAATTTATTTTTATTGCACTTGAACTTTAGAATCTCCATTTTGTTTTTTATCATAGTTTGTTTTTTTTTTGTGTTTTCTGACAGTTAATTGTCTTTACTGCTCTCATGCCTATGCATACCAATGCAACGTACAAGTCTACATACGTTATAAATTTATAGTTTTGTTACTTTTATTTTATTTAATTTAATTTAATTTTATTTTATTTTTTTTTATTTTATTTTATTTTATTTTATTTTATTTTATTTTATTTTTGTTTTTTCCCTTGAATTATATTGTTACGAATATTAGCAAAACTGAGGAGTGCTGCCATCTCCAGGCCGATGCTAAGCAGTGACGTGAATTCACATCAATAATTCAATCATTATGTATCTACATAAACGAATCAATAATTGCGTCTACACATATGTACACATTCCGACGAGCAACATTTACATACAAGGCAGCGAGAGATGAGATGTCACACACCGATGAATTTACTTATACGCTTATGTGTGTGCGGGAGACTGTAAACTACAAACACATGCATATATCTTATCTGAGTTGTCACAAGAGAGAGCAATAATTTGTGCACGTAGTTGTGGCTGGCGATTTTGTAGCCGAAACAACTAGTAAGTTCTGGAAATCGAAGAGCCTAGAAGTATGCAGCGTAAACTATAAAAGCGGGGCAAGCGAGTAAGAAGTAATTCAGTTCAGTTTGATTTGAGTTGTCAAGCAGTTGCGATTAAGACGATATCTAGCGAGAATAGCAGTATTATTTTGAATAGTAGAGTTTCATTGAGCTATCAATCAGTGTGGTTATTAAGCAAGCTATTCGTTGCACAGTTTGAGTGTATTGTGAAGTACTTTAATAAAGGCCATTTTGCATTATTACAAATTGGAGTTATTTATTCAACAGTTTAGTGATTCGAACTTAGCAGAGGATTGCAAATAAGAGGATTTGCAAGCAAATTCGTTACAATATTAAATTAATATTATTAATTATGCATATTTTTGAGGGGAAAAGAGAATTTTTGTAAATTTCTCATATATGAGACAATGACATTTTCGTTTATAACTACTACTCCTCCCTTTTGCCCTTCATTGGACCAATGGTGAACACTCATTTTAAAGTGGAATTCTTAAGACCGTTTAGACATTTAAAGCCAAACGAACAAATTGCTTCGTGGCGAGTGTTTATAACCCGAATAGGACTAAAAATTTGGCAGATTTATTTAAGAAAATTTATAAATTTACAGTTAAATACCAACATGTTGTCATCTGCGGAGATCTTAATGTTGGTCTTCTTGTTAACGATTCCCGTAGTCGAAGCATTCTTGGTAAATTTCAGGCTTATGACTTGAACATTGTTAACCAATTCGCGAAATAGTAAACCTAGCTTGCTAGATCTTATACGCGTTAACAATACTAAGTTTGTAAACCATGTTGACCAAATTCCTATGGAGGGTATCTCTGACCATGAAATGATTTTCCTATCCTATGGTTTAAAATTTAATGCAATAGAGCACGACATAGTATTGACGTACAGATATTTCAATGGCATAGTGATAGAAGCATTAAATGAAGAATCCTCTCGTCTGGACTGGAATGGATGTTTTTCATTTTCTCAGTTAGATAAAAAATTGAAATATTTTAATAATCTTGTCCACTAACTCTTCAATAGATTTGTACCTCTTAAAACCATTAGAGTTTGAAGTAACAAGAAAACATGGTTTACAAGAGAAATTTTAAATCTAATAAAAAATGGGGTAGAGCATATAGGGAATGGAAGATATCTCAAAGTAAAAACCACTGGGAAGCTTACCGCCTTTTGTGTAACCAAGCTAATTCGGAATGCCAAGATAGCATACTTAAACACAAAATTTAATAATAATTTGCCCCCTAAAACGCTTTGGAAAAATCTTCGCTCGTTGGGAATATCTAATAACGATAAAATTCAATGTAATTTTGATCCAAATGAAATGAACCAACATTTTTTGGGCAGTAGTTCTAATGGTAATACCAAGGATAGTATCGATAATATGTCTTTCAGTGTAGGCAGTAGACCAAATATCAATGGCTTCGATTTCTCAGTGGTTACAGAGGCTGAAGTTTTAAACGCTATATTTGCTATTAAGTCGAATGCTGTAGGAATCGATGGAATTAGCATACGATTTATCAAACAAATCCTTCTTTTTGTTATATCTCCGCTTACTCACATTTTCAATTTTTCTGTAACTAGCAGTAGTTTTCCTAGTCAATGGAAAATAGCCAATGTTGTCCCGGTTCCCAAAACTAAGTCTCCGAATTCCTGCAATGAGTTTAGACCGATAAGTCTATTGCCTTCTTTATCGAAGGTATATGAGAAGTTATTGGCAACGCAAATAACTGATCATATAACTACGAATAATTTGCTATCGGATGTCCAGTCGGGATTCAGAAGAGGGCACAGCTGTGCGTCATCCATGTTAAACATTCTTGAAGATATACGTCCAGCCTATGACAGTAATGAACTCACTGTGTTAGTACTACTGGATTTCTCCAAAGCTTTTTATACGGTGGATCTTAAAATACTTCTTTTCGAGCTCGAAGCCAGCTATAATTTCAGCCCTTTTGCAATCAAGTTAATGCAAAGTTATCTCCTCGAACGATTTCAACAAGTTCAATGTGATAACCAAGTCTCTACTTTAAACCCAATCACATCTGGTGTTCCACAGGGATCGATCCTAGGCCCAATATTATTTACACTCTTCATCAATGACATAGTTCATAGGGAACACACACACAGAATTTGATTTTTATAGAAGGTGTAGATAGACTGAAGCTAAACAATTTTTTTTTAACAGCGGCAGATCGCTAAACGTCCAAAAGGCATAACAGCTAAACTCAACAATGCAGTCAAACTTTAGGTGTTAAATAACTTAAGTTTGTACGGCAGCCATAGGTTTTCCCCATTCCACATTTTACTGGAAGTTTTAGGACTTCACGTCACATAGCTCCTTACCAATTTTAATTATCCTACCATTACGACATCCACATATATGCAGTATAATATATTCTATTTGTATGGGAGGTGCCACGCCCCCTTTTTCCCAATTCCATATTTTCTTGGTGGTGTTAAGGATTGATCTCAAATAACTCCTTACTGAATTTAAATGTTCTGGCATGTATACCTTCAAAGGTATGCAGTACCAAAAATTCCATTTGTATGGGAGGTGCCACGCCCCCTTTTTCCCCATTCCGCATTTTCTTGGTGGTGTTAGGGATTGACCTCATATAACTCCTCATTGAATTTCAATGTTCTGGAATGTATACCTTCAAAGGTATGCAGTACCAAAAATTCCATTTGTATGGGAGGTGCCAGGCCACTTTTATATATCGAAATTATTTTTAGCCTAAAACCTTCCCGTTGATCGAAGGAACCTATAACCAAAATTTGGTGATGATTGATGTGTGGGAAATACGTTTCCATAGCGAACACACACACACACATATATTTTGATTTTTATATATATATGGCTAAACCGATTTGGGATTTCAAAATCAACTAACCATCATCTCTCCTTCCTGTATCTTTCCTAAAAATTTCATGGCAATCTGTCGAGCCGTTCTCGAGTTACGGAGTGACAATCAAAATGTACAACTCTTTTTATATATATAGGTTACTCTACTTTTATTTTTGTTGACGTAATACGATTGAGGTACTATCTAAAAGACTATGTATTCCTTGTACAAAAAATTCAAATAAATGAAATGAAATGAAAATATTCGGTGAAATATTGATAGGGCGGTAAAATGTGTCATCGATTTTATATCGCAGTTTTATCAGTATCCATTTCATAAAAAACCTATTAATCGTCGATAAAAATCGTTAACATGCCGATAAAAAATTGGGTTGAAAAAAATCGATTACTTTTTGTTAAAAAGTCGATACATTTTCGAAAGAAAATCGATTCGTTTTTGAAAACATATCAATAGTAAATTCATAACTATTATTATAAGTTTTTTTGCGAGCTTTTTACTTATTTAACCTGATAACACGCCAATATAAGATTGATAACTCGCCTAAAATAAATCGATAACTTTTTGATAACTTTTTGTTAAAATATCAATAACAAATCGATAACTTCTTAACAATAAAAGGAGTCATATATCGAAAACCAATGTTATCGAAGGCTTTTCCTTTCCTTTAGTTACCTTTCCTTTCTTTTCCTTTCCTTTCCTTTCTTTTCCTTTCCTTTCCTTTCTTTCCTTTCCTTTCTTTCCTTTCCTTTTTCTTTTCTTTCCTTTCTTGTAGGCACACGACCAATGCTCCTGCGGTTGAGGCTATTATTCAAAATATTTTCGACTTTGACCTATTTATTAAATAACTTATTATATTTGATCATAATTTGGCTACGTTTGTTTGGTGATCTTAGAGGTATCCGTAGTATACTAATTTCAAATGGATTTCTGTTTTCTTCATTCAAGTTTACTTTTTGTGATTTGAGTAGACAATGTTTCGTGACTGCCTTTGTGACATCTACTGTTGTTCCAGACATTGTTAGTTCATCTGATTTTTCATTTGCGGCAATATTATTGGGAACAGGTGCCTTAATGCGTGTGAGGGTTCTTTAACTGGCTGCTTCTTTAAGCATCTCCTTTTAGTGATCGGCAGCCTTAAAGGATGTAAACAGTGAATCCCTGTATGTTTTTTTCAAAACAGGATTTCCCGACGTAAAGGAATTGGTGCTCTATATTTTTAGGATCAATGCTTGAAGGATACTATCTGAGTTTGAAGGGCAGATAGGGACTGCCAATTTCAGGTGTGCGGAGAGGTATACGGAGTTTATTTTGGAACCATTTTCGTAGGGTGAGATGACATATGTATTACATTGCCTGCCCTAAGTTTTTTCAGAGTTCTATTTAGACGGCAGATGGTTTGTTGTCGCATAAACGGTTGTGGTTTTCCCTTTTTTTACTATAGATCTAACACTTTTCGTTGTGATAGCTGGGCAAGGAGAGGCATACGCTTAGCTTTTATTCTTAAAATACGCAAACTACTAACTTAGAAGCCACAATCCACACGGCAGTTAACAAATTTTGTATTACCTAGACACTGAAATCCTGATTGATTTCTATATAATGGACAAAACTAACCAAACTAAAATTAAACAAATAAAAAAAAAAAATATATGGCGCAAGAGCCTCCGAAAAGATTTTAGACCGAGTTTCGCTTCCAATTTGCGTCGTGCTCTTTTTCTTAATTTTTCCTACAAATTAGCGGATAGGACCTACATGTTTTACGCCGAAACTGAACGGCATCTGCAAGGCAGATGTGTTATACTGAGAAGCTTTTTATGGCTGAAACACGCTCGGAGTGCTTGCCAAATCACCGCTGAGGGGCGACCCCGCTTAGAAAAACTATCTTCTAATTGAAAAAACTTCTTTCGAAAAACTTGATGTGTCTCCGTCCGGGGCGTGAACCCAGGATCTTCGGTGTGGTAGGTGGAGCACCACATGTGGAAACTGGCTTTTAAAAAAATAATGAAAAATTTGGGGTGAAAAAAAAAAAAACAAAGGCAATTGCACTGACTTACGACTTAGTGATTTGTCTCTGGTTAGCAATTAGTCAACTCATGTGTATAGAACTTTGGCGCAGTTGAAGATGGACTAGGTAAAATGGCATCTTTTCACATTCACAATTTTCCGAAACCTAATAATAGATTTCCCTTTTGATGCCAAATCTCTTAACAGCGTGAGAACAAACAAAAGAGCATTCATAAAGATCTTAAGGCTGAACTGGCCGTTCCATGAGGAGCTCACAAAATTGAATGAGTGCGTAGTGTTCATAAGAAACTGTAGTAAGGGAGCTTGAAATTATCAGACGCAGTAAGTAGTTACTTCAGGAAGGGCTAGGCATTCTTTTTGACCTCATGTGCGTACTTATGTAAGTTTTAGTCGCATTTAGCTGACTATAGCTTTTACCCCTAAGAAGTTTAGAAATGATGTATACCTTACTGACGAAATTTTTCATGAATTGAATTTCAATATGGCAAGCCTTGAGCCTTAAACAGTTACATAAACTCGTTTTAGTCTATAGGCACAAGCAGCTATTAGATTGTTGAATTTAGTATATGACGGAAATGAATACGTTGGAAAAACATTGAAAAGATAAAAAAATTTGTTTACAACATTCCAGTGAAGTGACGAAGTCATGCTGCGCCTATTGGCAACTTAGGTAGTAATGCATGATTAAATGCCCAGTAGGAAATAGGAAAGATGTATATGAACAAAATTACAATTTGATCACACTTTCGAAAGGTCCAGATCTCCAATAAATGTCATGACTTTTGAATTCTTTTTCACATTAGTGGCGCTCTCTGCAAAGAAACGTGGCAAAATGTGCTCTATAAATCCCATCGTGAAAAAATACTCACCCAAATGGGGGTGAGCTTCCTTCAATTGATAAGAAATACTAAAATAGAATGCTACAGAAAATTATAAGAACTTCATATAATGCACTAATTCGGTGTTCTCCCACATCGAGTTCGTTGCTTAAATCTTTCGTAACACTCATGCATTCGGCTATGTAGCGGCTTCTGGAATTGCTGCTTGTCGTATATCATCATTTCGAGACAATAATATAACTTGCGCCTATTTGAAATATTGCTGTTTTGCATCTCAACAACAGTAACAACAACAATGAAAACATACTAACAAAAGTATTGCTTTGTAGAAATGTTTGAGAAAATGCATAGATTTTTTGTTCGTTTATTTACACCTCACGAATATTTACACATGTGAACGCATCAACACCATAATTCATAGCAATTGCATGACTTTACTAAATCAGATAAATGTCAACGAAAAATAGACAACAGTAGCTAAACAATGACAACAACAAAAGCAAAATAATAATGCTACAGCAGCAATTGTTGTTTGCAAAGTAGCGGCAATTGCTGTGAATATATTGTTTGTACATACATAAAATCATATACACATACGTATGTATATATATATTCATTTCAATAGATGAGTCAAAGAAGCAGCAAAGCAACAAAAAAAAACAAGCAAATTCGTTTGCCTTATGTTATGGGGCAAAAATTCATAAAAATATGCTCCATAGCAAGCGTCTAGCCAAAAAGGTATTCTTGTAGCTTGAAAGTAGCTTGAGGCAGCTGTTGACACCTTCAGCAAGCAAAGCAATGCGCCGTACAAATAATAATAAATAAAAATAGCAATTGTCCTCATACTACTGAGACTGTGTCACCAAAAAGCGAGATAAAGCAACACACACGAAATTGCTGAGATGCACTGATACACACGCACAACTTGGTGTTGCTTTTGTTTGCTTTGTACTGCATGCTGTGGCCGATTTGAAGGAAATGTTTTGTAAAATGTAAGTTTATATAAATGTATTGTACGTGTATGTTTGAGGCAATGCTTCTATGCGTATAGCAAGTTTTAGCAACATGTTTACAAACATTTCTTTCAGAAATCTCATATTTATTGTATTGTTTCTTTTCTTCTTAACAATAATTATTTGCTGTTGAAAGTGTCAAAAAACAACTAAATGTGCAAAACAAAAACGTAAATGAAAAAGCATAGCAAAGAAATTCATCAAGAAAAAATTCTAGCAGTTTTCAATAGGAATGGGATTTATGGACTTGTGTAAATTTGTACTTAAAAGTGTTTGCAGAATGCCAAGTACTGGTGTAAAGAAAAAGGGAAACACCAGCAGTTTTACGAAGCGGCACAACATTTATTTTAAACTGGTCTGATTATGACTTAATTTTTTGTACTTTTAATTACATAGAAGTGGCGGTGTTCCTATGGAAATATCTTACGGCAACTATAATGCCATTAAGTATGCCAATTTAATTTCTGATTTAAACCTTTTTCCTTGGGATTACTGTAGGGAATTAGTTATTGTCGATGACAAATTACCCTTTATAACACAAGCAATACTTTATTGTTTTGATAAATACGTGGCAATTCGTACGCTTACATTGTCTTCGCGTTCTTGTCCTTCGTTTAATCGAGAAGTCAAACTCGCGATTAAAAACCGAAACCTTGCATACAATGTCTGGAAAAGAAAGTCAACTAGCAATAATTGGAACACCTACAACCCGGCTCGGAATAAAGCTTCTTCCACTGTTCTGCTGGCGAAAAAGAGATCTATCTGCGGAAAACTCAACACTTATCTGCCCTTCAAAAAGTTATGGTCCAATTTGAAAAGGTTAGATTTCCGGCGTTGTTCCGAGGCTACCTGTTTCCTTGACCCTAAAATACTCAATAAATTTTTTGTTACATCTTGCTCACCTCCAGTCCAATACACTAGTTCTTTATCTATTTTTTAGCCGATAAGAAAGTTTCAGTTCGCACCGGTTGAAGAACCCGATGTTGCGAAATGTATTTACAGCATTAAGTCGAATGCGATAGGTACCGATGGTATCCCAATTAAATTTTTAAAACAATCTTACCCAATATTTTAAACTGTATTACGCAAGTTGTAAACTATCGTTTCACTACATCTACATTCCCAACCGAATGGTAAGTAGCTGTTAACAATACCTTTTGCCAAAATACCTCGTGCATCTGAGCCTTCTGACTTTATATATCGACCGGGCTGTCGAAGGTGCTTGAGTCACAAATGGCGCAACAAATTACTGCGTTCGTTGAGAGGCATAATCTGCTGAGTAAGTTTCAATCCGGGTTAAGAGCAGCCCACTCTTGTTATACAGCTGTTGTCAAAGTGCTGGATGATGTCCGTCAGGAGTTTGACCACGGCCGCTTTACACTTTTGTGCTTCTTGATTTCTGCAAGGCGTTTGATTCTGTCAACCATAGCCTGCTCTGTGTAAAACTTCCAAACTACTTTGAATTTGATTGAGGTGCTGTAAATCTCCTAAGAAGTTACTTAAGTGACAGAACGCGAAAAGTTAAAGTCGGAAACATATATTCAGATCAAGGCCCTCTTCTCTTTAGTATGTTTTTAAATGATATTTTCAACACCTGCTCTCACATTCGATTACACGCATATGCTGACGATGTTCAATTATACTTATCGAATCATATGGTAGAGGATTTAGCTTTCAGGCTTACTGGGGAAATTCCACTGATTCTTGAGTGGTCCACTGTAAACCTCCGGTCCCTAAATCCAAAAAAATTGTTTGTGCTTCCACTATACAAGGATAAGATCCAGCTTTCTGATGTCCCTTTTAAGAACACCTTATTTAAATATTTTATCGATAAAACAGCATAAGACGGAGGTTATAAATCTTCTTCAGGGGGTTTCTAAGTTCTACTTTTTAAATACATATTTGTAATATGACAATAGATATGTTTATTCATAACTGCGATATGTCAACTCGCTTTCGTTCATTTGAATTGTAACACGCTTTCAAGTCTTATTTTTTACCTTATTTTAAAACCTAGATATACCATACTAAACTAAACTGAATTAAACTAAACTAAGCTAAACTAAACTAAACTCAACTAAACTAAACTAAACTAAAATAAACTAAACTAAACTAATCTAAACTAAACTAAACTAAACTAAGCTAAACTAAACTAAACTAAACTAAACTAAACTAAACTAAACTAAACTAAACTAAATTAAACTAAACTAAGCTAAACTAAACTAAACTAAACTAAACTCAACTAAACTAAACTAAACTAAACTAAACTAAACTAAACTAAACTAAATTAAATTAAACTAAACTAATCTAAACTGAACTAAACTAAACTAAATTAAACTAAACTAAACTAAACTAAATTAAACTAAACTAAACTAATCTAAACTAAACTAAACTAAATTAAACTAAACTAAGCTAAACTAAACTAAATTAAACTAAACTAAACTAATCTAAACTAAATTAAACTAAACTAAATTAAACTAAACTAAACTAATCTAAACTAAATTAAACTAAACTAAACTAAACTAAAATAAACTAAACTAAACTAAACTAAACTAAACTAAACTAATCTAAACTAAAATAAACTAAATTAAACTAAACTAAACTAAACTAAACTAAACTAAACTAAACTAAACTAATCTAAACTAAACTAAACTAAACTATTCCTATTAAAAAGTCGATTTTCGTCTCCAGATTCGAGAGAGACACTACAGAAGAGGACCTGAAGTCGTACATCATAAGTAAACTTAAATCTGAAAATGTGTCTATTCGTAAATTTAATTTTAATTATCCTAGAGACATTTCGTCATTTAGGATTGACGTATCAGCGCAACATTTTGAAACAATTTTGAATAATTCATTATGGCCACCCGGAGCCTTTGTACGTGAATTCGAGCATAGACGCAACGTTAATATTCGTAATCTTGCTACCGTTCCTCAAACCAATAATGCTGCAAAAAACTAAATATTAAACCTGTCCTTAATATATTTTATCAAAATGTAAGAGGCCTAAACACAAAACTAACTGATCTATACTTGAGATCATTTAACTGTAATTACAATATCATCGCTTTTACTGAAACTTGGTTAAAGCCTCATATTTTTAATTCGGAGATTCTTTGCAATGATTACCAAATATATAGAAATGACCGCTTGAACAGAGTTGGAGGTGGAGTTTTGCTCGCGGTACATTCTTCTATACCTTCCGCTGAGGTAAATTTACCTGTTATTGAAGCTACGGAATTTAAGTGCATTAGAACCCAGCTGGGAATAGGTTTTACCTATATTGCCATTTGCTATATCCCACCATCTTCAGATCCCTCGGTGTATATGAACCATATTTCGTTACTGAAAGATATCAGTTCATTGTTGAAGCCTATTGACTCGATAATTGTCTTGGGTGATTTTAATCTTCCGCACGTATCATGGACCACATCCGACCATGGTATTGTACCGGTTTCTTCAAAATTCTCCAGCATCGACTTTTTAGCAGAAATAACTGAACTTTGCCTAAGACAGATAAATATAGTTCCAAACATGTACGGGAGGATACTTGATCTGGTATTTGTTGATGATACTTCAAAATCCATTCTTAGGAGGGGTGAACCTCTTACTGTACCTGAGGATCCTTACCATCCTTCGCTGGAAATAGTTTACGAATTGGAAGAAAGTTCTCGGAGTGGCACTACCACAGAAACCGACTCTAGTTTTAGATTCGAATTCGCGAAGGCTAATTTTAATAAACTCAACCAAATTTTATCTACAATAGTTTGGCCCAAATACGGTGCAGATATTGACAAAAACGTTTCTGACTTCAACGCCGTCATTCACGCTATTCTGGACAGACATGTACCTAAGCGTAAACGTGTTTTCACTGAGCTAGTCCAAATATGGTACACCAAAGAACTGAAATCTTTAAAAAACAAAAAAACGCGTTCCTTCAAGCTGTACAAGAAGACGGGGTCACACTCCGACTACTTGAAGTACTCTATATTGCGTCATAAATATTTTGAATTAAATAAAAAGTGTTACAATACCTATCTCTGTGCCATGAAAAAGAAAATAACTTGCAATCCGAAAGCTTTCTATAATTTCGTGAACTCTAAACGTAGGGTTAAAGGCTTTCCTTCTGGTATGAAATACCGTGATGATTTCTCTAGCGACGATCAAGTTATTGCTAATTTATTTGCACAATTTTTCAAATCTAACTATTCCGCTGAATTAATTTCTTTGTCTAGTGAATACCCGTATGAACTTGACTCACTTAACGCAATTAATATTCCATCAATATCTCCAGAAGAGGTTCTTACATATTTAACTTCTTTGAAGGAATCTTATAAATACGGTCCTGATCTAATTCCCACATGTTTTCTCAAAAGATGTGCAGAACACATTTATCTGCCCCTAACTGATTTATTCAACATGTCCCTAAAACATGGAGTTTTTCCTTTTGCTTGGAAGGAATCTTTTCTAATACCCCTCCACAAAAACGGCAGTAGGTCATGTGTAGAAAATTATCGAGGAATTGCAAAATTGTCTGCCATCCCAAAGGTGTTTGAAGCCATTGTTACTAATCAGCTAACATTTTCCATTTCTGCATTGATTGCAAACTCTCAACATGGATTCTGTAGAGGCAAATCTACCATTACCAACCTACTTGAATTCACAACGCATGTTTCTAATGGATTTAGAGAAAATCTTCACACCGATGTTATTTACACTGATTTCAGTAAAGCATTTGACAAAGTTTCCCATTCATTGCTTATCCACAAGCTAGATCGACTTGGTTTCCAACCAGGTCTCACTCAGTGGATATCTTCTTATCTCTGCGGTAGAACGCAACAAGTAATTTTTAAAAATACTCTTTCAGAGGTCATTAATGTTCCCTCTGGCGTCCCACAGGGCAGTCATCTCGGTCCAATTCTGTTCTTGCTATTTATTAATGATATTTGTACCATAATAAAATATTCCAAAATTTTAATGTATGCTGATGATGTAAAACTTTTTAGGTCTTATGAGTCTATTGAAGAACGTCCATTGCTTCAAGCGGATTTAAACTGCTTAGTTGCTTGGTGCAACGCGAATTCAATGCCGCTGAACATCAATAAATGTAAGTTCATGTGCTTCTCTCGGAGATCTTTGCCAGCAGCCTCTTACGTAATTGATAATTTTTGTCTTGCATCAGTAAATTATTTTGTTGACTTGGGAGTTACGATGGATGCTAAACTTAGTTTCAACCTTCATATTATGACTACTGCCAATAAGGCTAGAGGTGTTCTATCATTCGTGAAGAGATGGTCTAAAGAATTTAGTGACCCTTATGTAACCAAAGCCCTTTTTACCACATTGGAATACGGATCAGTAGTCTGGAATCCGCGATATCAAGTTCATGCAGATAGGCTTGAGTCAATACAGAAGCAATTTTTACTTTTTTCTTTAAGGAATTTTCATTGGGACTCTGCATATAATCTTCCACCTTATACTAGTCGGTTAAGGCTTATCAATCTTCCAACTCTCGCTAGCCGTAGAGAAATGCTAGGAGTATTATTTATGGCTAAACTACTGAATGGACTAATTTCTAGCCCCTTTCTTTTGAACGAAGTAAACTTCAATATCCCATCACGAGCGTCAAGACATTACAAACCTCTTCTTTTGAGGCAGTGTAGAACTAACTTCGAATTAAATGAACCTTTCCGGTGTTTGTGTTATGATTTTAACTCTCACTCGAATTCATTTGATATAACGGATTCACTTTTTACTATAAGGAAAACTGTCCTATCCTATCTTAACTCGTAACAAAATAAAAATAAAAATAAAAAATAAAAATCTTTATATGCTAAATCCTTAACTTATTTAACAATTTACTATATGTATAATTTTCTACTGTTATGTATATAATACTCAGCTGATGATTTTTATTCTGTAGCTGAGCAGTTTTAGATCTCGACGCTTAACAAACCTCCGCCTATCAACAACTCGGCAAAAACAAAAACAAATCCGTGCGTCATGCGGATGCGCCCCTCGTGTCGGTTGGGCGGGCTTTGGAGGGTATTAATCCGTTGGGTTTATTATTATAAACTAAACTAAACTAAAATAAACTAAACTAAACTAAACTAAACTAAACTAAACTAAATTAAACTAAACTAAACTAATCTAAACTAAACTAAACTAAATTTTTCCCAAATTATTAAATAAATTATAAAATTAAAAAATTGCTTCAAATAAATGTTTTCATACATTTAAAAAAGCAATATGGGCAATCCCCGATTATTAAAAAAAAAAAAAAAAAAAAAAAAAACTAAACTAAACTAAACTAAAATAAACTAAACTAAACTAAACTAAACTAAAATAATCTAAACTAAACTAAACTAAACTAAAATAAACTATACTAAACTAAACTAAACTAAAATAAACTAAACTAAACTAAACTAAACTAAAATAAACTAAACTAAACTAAACTAAACTAAACTAAACTAAATTAAACTAAACTAAAATAATCTAAACTAAACTAAATTAAACTAAACTAATCTAAACTAAACTAAACTAAACTAAACTAAACTAAACTAAACTAAACTAAACTAAAATAAACTAAACTTAACTAAACTAATCTAAACTAAACTAAACAAAACTAAACTAAACTAAACTAAACTAAACTAAAATAAACTAAACTAAACTAAAATAAAATAAACTAAATTAAACTAAACTAAACTAAAATAAACTAAACTAAACTAAACTAAAATAAACTAAACTAAACTAAATTAAACTAAACTAAACTCTAAACTAAGCTAAACTAAACTAAACTAAAATAAACTAAACTAAACTAAAATAAACTAAACTAAACTAAACTAAACTAAATTAAACTAAACTAAACTAAACTAAACTAAACTAAACTAGACTAAATTAAACTAAACTAAACTAATCTAAACTAAACTAAACTAAACTAATCTAAACTAAACTAAACTAGACTAAACTAAACTAAACTAAAATAAACTAAACTAAACTAAAATAAACTAAACTAAATTAAACTAAACTAAACTCCAAACTAAGCTAAACTAAGCTAAACTAAACTAAACTAAAATAAACTAAACTAAACTAAAATAAACTAAACTAAACTAAACTAAACTAAACTAAACTAAACTAAACTAAACTAAACTAAACTAAACTAAACTAAACTAAACTAAACTAAACCCAAATAAACTATACTAAACTAATCTAAACTAAACTAAACTAAACTAAACTAAAGTAAGCTAAACTAAACTAAACTAAACTAAACTATACTTTTCTATATTATAATACACATATTATATATTTAAGTCTGCTTCTTGTATTGTGCAATAAAAGACTAAGTCTTAATGCGCTAATGTATCTTAAATAATTAATAAATTTAAATTGACTGGATAGCGGACCGCTCGAAGAAGAAATTACGAATTTATAGCGCACGAAATGGCGAAATAATCCGGAGGTAAACCGGCAATGACCCATAAAAGAAAGCATATAGTGGATGTTTTAAAACGATGGAGCGCAATACTCCCATGAAACGCTTTATTACGAAATACTCCCTAAAGTTCCTGAAATATTTTCCAAAACAATCCCACCAAGTTCAAAAACTTCCTGCAGCAATCCTTCCGATATGATTTTCCAAAAGCCTCAAATTTGTCCCAAATACACTACAGAAACGATGAGAAATCGTCTGCAGATAATGACGAAAACAATCTTGAATTAATACATAAATAATATCAAAATAGATAAAATTCATAAACGCTTGGAAAGTAGCGTTTATTACCACGATATTTAAGAGTGGTAGTAAACGCAACGTTACTAACTACCGTCCCATTTCCAAACTTCCACTGTCTCGAAATTATTTGAAATTGTAGTCAAGGATAAAATATGATTCGTAGTAAAGACCTTGATTTCACCTAATCAGTATGGTTTTATGCCTGGCAGATCGACTGTAACTAATCTAGCAGTATTTTCTGAATTCTGTATTTCTTCATATAGTAGGATTTTACAAGTAGATACTATATATACCGATTTTTCGAAGGCTTTTGTTAAATTCAGCCATTCATTAATAATATCCAAACTTGCTGGCTTAGGCTTCCATTCTAGTATGCTATTATGGGTGAGGTCTTACTTGGCAGATCGTAGCTGTTTTGTTGTGGTGGATAGTATCTGTTCACGGTCGTTTACTGCCACTTCTGGTGTACCCCAAGGGAGTGTGTTGGGACCCCTATTATTTGTTATCTTTATTAATGACATACGTCATTGTTTCAGGTGTGCTAAATTCTTACTGTATGCTGATGACTTGAAGATTTTTGCATCAATCACGACTCAATCTGAGTCCACTATGCTCCAAGCGGATCTTGATAACGTAATAGACTGGTGTAAAGAAAATCGTCTGCTTTTAAATATAAGTAAATATTTTAGTATTACTTACTTACTTAATTGGCGCTTAACCGTGTTAGTATTACTGGCGATGCGGTTTATCAGCTGCGGTGTACTCTATGGGGGTAGGGGCTTACCAATAGTATCCAATTAAATAAACGAATGCTGAATCGATACGATATTCATTAATTGTATATACTAACAATGTTTATTTAATTATATTAAAATGGTTTAGAACACAATGAATTCTGCTGGCGGTAGTTGCAAGGATAAGACAGTAAGTAAGTAATAACAACGAAAAAGATATAAAGTAAATGTCAAACATATGATTGTTATGCTTGCGCATTAACCCTTTATAAACTAAAATATAATATTATAAATATTGTGATTATGAACTCAACATACCGCCGCCCTTGAACTATCTAAATATAAGCAAGATACGTTCAAAAGTAAGATTACAATGCAGAGTTAGAAAAAAAAATATTGGAAATATGCAAAAAATAAAGTTGAAAATTTTTGATTTCATGATGACGATTCTTTCTCTTCGCAAAATAGATCTGCCTTTGTTGGGAGGAGGCATAATTTAGCAATCGGCCGAACGTATTCTCCGTTAGCAGTCTTTACTGTCACGACTCGCACGCGACCATCAGCTCCAGGATGACATCGTGTTACCCTAGCGAGTATCCACTTTGTGGGGGGAGTAGTTTCACTAAATACAGCTACAACATCTCCTTCTTCGAAATTGCGTGAAGGACGATGCCACTTGGTGCGGCGCTGCAAACTGACGATATACTCGTCTCTCCAACGACGCCAGAAATGCTGTCTTGTGGCAGATATTACCTGCCATCTCTGATACAAATTTCCACAGAACCCTTTACCCTCAGGTTCTGGGATTGACTTGGGCGGTTCACCAATGATGAAATGACCAGGAGTTAAGACTTCCAAGTCGCCACCGGTTGTAGTGTTGTCACAAAGCGGTCGAGAATTTACGCACGCTTCGATGTCAGTCAATAGAGTGTTGAATTCCTTGTAGGAAAGCAGAGTTTCCCTAAATGCGCGCTTTAAGTGATATTTTACTCGTTTTATGCCGGTTTCCCAATAACCGCCCATGTGTGGTGCAGATGGTGGATTGAAACGCCACTCGATGTTTGAATCGGCAAAGAACGATTGTAATCTGGTATCAGCCATACACTGCTGAAATGCGGTTCGCAGTTCTTTTTCAGCACCAACGAAATTTGTGCCATTGTCTGACGACCTGTGCTTGCAGTAGCATCTGCGGTTTACGAACCTCTTGAAAGCGCAGAGAAATCCTGGTGTCGACAGGTCTCCAACAAATTCCAATTGCATAGCGCCCGTGCGCATGCATATAAAAGAACATATATATCCCTTGGTGCCCTTTGCTCCTCTGCCGTGAGTGAATTTATATATGTACGGCCCAGCGAAATCAACCGCGGTGCGGGTGAAACACCGAGCGTAGGTGGTACGAGTTGTAGGTAGATCTCCCATTGCTTGTGTGGCGAGATTACGATTCAGGCATGTGCATTTGACGCATTTGTGATAGATGCTTCGTATCAAGTTTCGAGCGCCAACAACCCAGTATCGGCGTTGTAAAACTGTCTGCATGATGCGGGGTCCAGCGTGTAAAGTATATACATGAATATCGTGGATAATCAACTTCGCAAGACGCGCGTTTTTTGGTAAGATAATGGGGCCTCGGACGTCAGGAGATACTGCCGCGTTCTTCAACCTACCTCCAACGCGTAATACATTTTTTTCATCGAGATATGCTTGCAAACGCACGAGACAGCTGCGCCGCGGAATAGGCTTTTTTGAGTTGCAAAGAGAGATCTCGTTAGAAAAGAAGAACCTTTGTGTATACCTAATCAATCGCATTTCGGCTTCATATATCTCCAGACAGCTGGGGGGACTAACTCGTTTCGCAACCGGGAGGGTAGTGGCAGCTCGAGCGTTGGCGACAAATCTTAAGACGTAGGCGATGATACGACGAAGTTTCGAAAACGACGAATACCTAGTCATAATGGACCAATGTTCGTTGGAACTAGTGACATGCGTAGTTACCTTGCTTCTAATGTCTAACTCGGTTGTGTGATGGCTTGTACTCGTTTGCTGCCAGAAAGGATCTTCGCTCTGCAAGAACTCTGGACCAGTCCACCAAAGATGGTGATGCAGTAACTCAGATGGAGTGATTCCTCTAGAAGCACAATCTGCAGGATTCAGCTCCGAGCGGACATGGTTCCAACATTCAGGAGGAAGAACTTCCTGGATGTCAGCAATGCGGTTGGCAATAAAAGTCGTCCATCTGCTAGGGTGGGCTTGTATCCATGCCAAGGTGATTGTTGAATCCGTCCATGCAAATATAGGATATTGTAAATCGTGCCAACTGTGTCGAATGCTACGCACCAATTTAGCGGCTAGATGCGCAACACACAATTCTAATCGCGGCAATGTGGTTGCTTTGAGGGGTGCCACCTTGCTCTTTGACGAGATCAGAGCAACAGTTACCGTGCCGTCGTTTCTCACGGTCCGGGCGTATGCAACCGCAGCGTATGCTCGCTCGGATGCATCGGAAAATATGTGCAACTCCGTGATCAAGCCATTCGTACCTAAGCCAAGCCAGCGGTTAACCTTTAAGTTGGAAAGAATTTGCAACTCAGAGCGGTGTTCCAACCAATTTACTGCGATGGTTTCTGGGATAACGTCATCCCAGCCAACCTTGCTCCGCCAAACCTCCTGGAACCATATTTTTGGTTTGATACCTGCGGGAGAGAGTAGCCCCAGAGGATCGAATAGAGTGCTTGCGTCCGATAAAAATGCTCTTTTTGTCAGAGTAGTAAGCGATTTTCGCAGATTAACTGTAAACGTCAGGTAATCTTCCTCCGTATTCCACATTACACCCAAAGCGTGAACCTCCTTACTGTCGACTAGGTAATAAGATATATTTTCTGACGCGTTCGAAATAGCCGCGCCCAACTTGGCGCAATTCGAAGCCCACTTTCGAAGCTCGAATCCACCTTCTTTCAAGATCTCTGAAACATTCCTTTGCAAATTCACCAGATCCTTTTTTGATGACGTGCCGGTTAGAAGATCATCCATATAAAAATCATTAAGAATAACGCCGACAGCTGTCTTACAAATGTTAGTGGAGTTTTTTGCAGTTTGTTGCAGGGGTTTTACGGCTAGGTGGGACGCAGCTGCCACACCATAAGTCACTCGTAACATGCGAAAGTCTTGTATGGGTAAGGACGGATCACGACGCCAGACGATTCGTTGTAGGTCGACGTGTTTCTCAGAGACGCATACTTGGCGGTACATTTTAGCTATATCTGCTGTTACTGCATATCGATGAGTTCTAAGGCGTGTCAAAATTGAAAATAAGTCTTGCTGCAATTGTGGACCATCCAGCAAAGCGTCGTTCAGTGAATTCCCATTCGTAGTTTTAGCCGATGCATTGAAAACAACTCTCAACTTAGTTGTAGTGTTTGACTCCTTAACGACGGGATGGTGAGGCATGTAAAAAGTTTGCTTTTCTGATTTTCCTGCAGCCTCCATGTGGTTCATGTTGATGAGTTCCTGCATGAACTCGTTGTAGCGTGCACGTAGATCGTCGTCACGAGCCAGGCATCTCTCGATGCGTAGTAGACTTCTCACAGCAAAATCTCGGGACTCTCCTAAGAGCACGTCAGACTTCATGGGTAGCTCCACAATGAATCGACCGTCGGATGCTCTTGTATGCGTTGCTTCAAAAAGTTCTTCGCAGAGGCGTTCTTCGGAGGTGAGGTGGTGCTTTTGAGGTGCTTCCTCTAACTCCCACAATCTGGGAAGCGCATTATCCAATTGAACCTCACAATGCAACGACTGTAGACAAGTCGTAGTATCTTCGGATCCGTCGACACAACCAAACAGCGTCCAACCGAATACAGTTCTTTGAGTCATGGGCGTACCAGGTGGACCCTTCCGTAATTCGGAGTAGCGAAGTTGTTCCATAACATGCATGCCGACTAGAATATCGATGCGACCAGGATTCATAGATTGCGGATCGGCTTAAAACAACCCTTGTATGTGCGACCATGATGCGATTGCTAATGTCTGGGTTGGCAAATCGCTTGTAATTTTAGGGAGAATTAATGCGTTTACGGAGAAGCATCGATCTGAACAGTATGAGCACAGCGTAAGTAATGCTTCGCCTCTAGAGCGACCTCCTTGTGAGGAACCTATACCTGTGACAACTACTGCAGACGATTTTCGCGGTACACCCAAGCGTTGAACACAAGCCTCAGTAACGAAGGAGGCATGTGAACCAGAGTCGAACACCAAGTGGGCTGATTGCCAGTGTCCGGAGCAATCGCGAACTTTGACAATGGTGGTTGCCAACAGTACAGCTTTCTCCTTTGGAGTCAGCGAATTGGCCACGGGGTTTAAAGATGAAGATATCAATGCGGTAGCGCTACTTGTAGACGGATCAGTACCAAATGAGGTTTTATGTGGTTTGGGTGCGGTGAAATGTGAGGTGGTTACAGCGGCATTGGATGTAGAAGCGGTGTTATGTAAAAGAGTGTGATGGCGTTGATGACAAACCCTACATCCAGACGAACTATTGCATTTAGCTTTGTAATGACCTGGGCTCAAGCAGTTCGTACACAAGCCAGACTCCATCACAAACTTCGATTTCGCGCTTAAATCGAGATTTTTAAACTGTTCACAGCTATAAACCTTATGTGGGCCCTTACAGAAAGACCTTAGCTGATTTGCCAGTAACCTTCGGTGTTGCGGGCTTCCCTATTGATACCTGAGTAGCAGGCGTGCTTAGCATAGCCAATGACCGGCACCTAATTTCCAAAAACGACGTCAGCTGTTCAAAGGTTGGTGGTTCTTCACTAATAAGTGATAAATCCCACTGCTTCCGAGTCTCGAACGCTAATTTGTTGACGACCTCATGAACCAACCAATCGTCCCAGAAATCGACTGGTCTTCCTGGTGCTTTGAGCTCTCGTATGTGCTGATGGAATGAATTTAGTATGCTCTTTATAGCATCCGCAGTATCACTCGTAGCCTTTCGTATATCCGCTATCGCTGTGAGATGCGCTTCGATGATAACGCGCATAACCCTGTAGCGTGACTTAAGAAGGTTCCACGCCTCAGTGTAGTTTGCGTCGCTAAACTTAAACCCACTAATTATACTCAGCGCATCTCCCTTTAAGCAACTACGAAGATAGTGCAACTTGTGTCCGCCTGACAAAGCAGCATTGCTATCTACTAACGAGCAGAAGGCATCGTGAAAGGCTATCCATTCAGTAGAATCGCCAGCGAATGTTGGAAGGTCCATTTTGGGCAATCGTATTAACGCAGATACCGTGGCTAGCGAGTGAGGTGTCGGAGAAGATTCAGCTCTGCATTTTTGCACGCGTCTAAAATTGGACAAAGCTGTGGTATACCACGTTTCAGCCTGTATGCGCGCGTTCTCCTCCACCTCGGCGTTTTCAGATCCACATGATGTTTCCACTGCATCTTGCGCGGTGTTGAAACGAGCCCATTGCTCACTCAACAACGCCAAATAGCTTTCGACACCCTCAACATCCAGAATAAATGCGTCGTCCATACTTTTTGTCATATACCTCTTAATTGAGTTAAGGGCAGAATCGCGCGTTTTGACAAAAGCAGACATTTCGTGAAAATAATATATTTAGCGTACCAACTTATGCACCCTTTACTAATTTATAATATTATATGTATGTGGTATATATGTATGTGGTTACTTCTGCTCAGGTTTAGATTGTTGCTGCTTGCAGAGGGCAAATCAAAGGCGGTACGAATTATGCGAAAAGGTAAATAAAAAATTTGTAGCGGGCAGATCAATGTCACGGCAGATTTAAAATTTAAAATTATGACACCTGCTCGAACTTTCTTGCTTATGCTTAATACTGGATTTATAATGTTTTTTTTATCCAATGAAATAACGTATGTAAAGCCAGGAAATAAAAAGCTGAATATATTTATATTTTATACTTGCACTTGTTGCGAGTTTTGCGAATGAAAATCCGGTTCGTAGGACCAAAAAAAAATGGCGATGCGGTTTATCAGCTGCGGTGGACTGTATGGGGGTAGGGGCCTACCAATGGTATCCAATTAAATAAATGAATGCTGACTCGATACGATATTCATTAATTGTATAAACTAACAATGTTTATTTAATTATATTAAAATGGTTTAGAACCCAATGAATTCTGCTGGCGGTAGTTGCAAGGATAAGACAGTAAGTAAGTAATAACAACGAAAAAGATATAAAGTAAATGTCAAACATATGATTGTTATGCTTGCGCATTAACCCTTTATAAACTAAAATATAATATTATAAATATTGTGATTATGAACTCAACAATTACCTTCGCTAAAACTTAAAATGTTCTTCCTGCTCCTTATCATATTGGGACTATACGCTGAGGGTTGTTGATGAAATATCAGATCTTGATGTAGTATTTGATGCTAAGTTTCTATTTCACAGTCAGATTAATTTTGTCTTTGCGAAGTCTTATTCCACATTGACGTTCATTCGCCGCTTCAGTTTGGATTTTAGTGACCCTTATATTTTAGAACTTTTATTTACAACCCTAGTGCGGTCTAAGCCAGAATATGCCGTATTCATTTGGAGGCCATACCATGCTTGCCATATAGATCGACTTGAGCGTATTCAAAAAATATTTTTGCGATTTGCTCTCCGGTCTTTGCGTTTTCACGATGTTGTTCCAAAATACAGTTCTAGGTGTCTTTTAGTTAACCTGAAATCATTAGTAAATAGAAGATCAATGCTATAACTTACATTTATATATGATACCATCAATGGGACGGTTGAATCGCCATATCTTTTAGAACGCATACGGCTCAATGTATCAACGCGAACCCTCCGATATCACGATTTTTTCTGGTTAGATAGATTCAGAACCATTTATGCTTTAAATTCTCCAATTGCTAGAGCAATGAGGGTGTTTAATTTGCTGTATTCTATATATATTTGTTTATCATCAAATAAATTTAGGTTTAAACTGCTAACTGAATGAAGTAATTTGATTATTTAATATTTCTTAGTTAAGATAAATTT